>NC_057812.1:559215538-559387307 GCF_018294505.1 Triticum aestivum | reverse complement strand
TCGACGCTCGGCTGCAAAGGAGGGTTCTCTGAAAATACAACTAGATCCTCAAATAGCCAAACAAGCTCAATGTTAACCACACGAGCCAAAGTCGCTCAAATGATGCGGCTATATCCTGAAAGAGTCATATAATAGGATAGGTATGTAGTGCTCCTACCTTTTGCCAGCCGGTTGTGGCCTTTCTATTACTGCTTAGCTCTTTATAAGCCTTTTTTGTATTTCTTTGTTTGAGACTTGGAGACTTTTGTTGGACCTTTTGCTTATTAATAATATGTGCCGTATACATCGTTCAGATGCAGAGGCTGGGGCGAACCCCTCTTTTCGAAAAAAATATATCCTGAAGAGTCAAATAAACTCATTCGAAAAAACGAGCCAAAGGCACCCTGCCATCGCGGTCGCATTGTCAGAGTCGGTTTGACATTGCATCTTGTGGTTGGGAGGTCACCATGGTAAGAGCCGGCTGGATCAACCCTCTGCAGCATAAGCTGCTATTTGTAGAAACCTTGCATAGATTGGAAATATCATATCCAAACCATCTTATGAACATCAACTTTGCAAGGTGTCTTCACAAGGTAACAACCTCGTCGCTAACACAAAAATACCCTGATAGCATCACCTCAACTCTCAAGGGTTGGCCTCCCACCGTAGATGCCGCTGGTTGCCCACAACACCACTGCACAAAGAGCAAGAAGAGGACCATTACCTTGACATCAACACAAGTATACATAAGCCCCCTCCTCCCAATCACATACAGAGATCCCGAAGGAACCGAGAAGGTGCAAACACCACTCCCTAGATCCAACACTGATAGATGAGGAAATCACCGTCCGATGGGGGATATGAAGAACTTATTCGCTGTCACCGTTGTCATTGGTAACGCAGAAGTTAAAAGTCATGGACAAGCAAGACCTACCTAAGGTACCCAGGCTACTAAGCCACAAAGCAACTAGTACAGGCGAGGGAATCCCAATGACGCCGAAACTCGAGGCGCCTGCTCCCTCCCATCACTTTGGTTGCTTCTGGCACCTAGGGTTTCACGACGCGTCGTATCTATTTATCTTTCGTTAATTAATTAGCAATTGCTACAAATTTGTGCAAATTACAATCACATAGAATTGTCCACTATACTAAAGTAAAAACTTGCAAGTCGAAAAATATACTCTCTCCGCCCGAAAATACTTGTCATTAAAATGGAGATACATCTCTTTTTATCCATTTTGATGACAAGTATTTTCGAACGGAGTGAGTATAATTTTAGTTAGTACTGTAGTTTTTCAGTTTATACTAGTACGAGTTATATATAGAATGTTGTAGTGACGAGAATGTTCAGGTGTTTTTTTATAAGGAAGAGAATGTCCAGATGTTAATTCAACCGAATAAATAAATGCGGAGCAACTTAACGGTGACATCCCTCCATTTTAATCGCTCCGGGCACCCCGAGGTCAGTGTGTGGTCTTTGACCGCTAGTAGGCCGCCTCCCCATTCCGGCCGAAACCAAACCAAACCCTCGCCTCGCCGCCATGGCCGACGGCACCGGCAGCGGCAGGTCCCGTCTCAGCGCCCTCCACCACGACATCCTCCATCACATCATCACCTACCTCCCCGTCACGGAAGCCGCCGGCGCCGCCGGCCTCGCCCGCGACTGGCGCCACCTCTGGCGCTCCTACCCGCTCGTCCTCAAGGATGCCCGCATCCCCGAGGCCGCGCGCGACGCCGTAGTCCCCCGAGTCCTCCACGACCACCCGGGCAACTTCCGCGCCGTCATCCTCCCCGACTGCAGGCTCGCCTCACTGGACCGTGAGCTCCCCGCCTGGCCGCGCCTCCTCGTCGACAAGCGCACGGAGAAACTCCTTCTCGCCTACAGATGGGTCATGGACCAGCCCAACCCCGCGCGCCTTCTTCCCGCCGACATCCTCCGCTGCGACTCGCTCCAGGAGCTCACCCTGGACTTCTGGACGTTCCCCAGCGGCACCGAGGTCCTTCTTCCCCGCCTCAGGACTCTCACCATGGTAAGGATTGGCACAAGCGATCAGGATCTGGAGTCCTTGATCGCTGCCAGCCCCGTTCTGCAGTCCCTTAGGCTCATCGTCAATAGCCCCAAGCACGTCCGGCTCCGCAGCAAAAGCCTCATGTGCGCGCTCGTTGGGCTATCCACGGTGGAGGAGTTGACCGTGGTGGACACGCCGCTCCTGGCGCGGCTTTGCTTGTTCGTGCCTCGTAATGGTGTGAGGATCAGGATCGTTTGTGCTCCCAACCTGCGGGCGCTCGGCTACCTGGACACAAGAGTTCTCAAGCTGCAGATTGGTGACAGCGTCGTCAGGGTACGTCTCTCCAGTCTCAATCTCTCTCTCAACTTGAAATTGTTCCATCTACATTGTTCTCAAATACGTATGATGTAAAAGTAGTCAATGAGTTATGGTAATCTCTCTCTCAAAGTTATTCCATCCATCATGATGTTTTGTATGATTATAAAACACTCAATAAGTAATGATGTATACCTGTCTTGGTGGACCGCTTTGCAGTCAGACAGAATGGTGAGCGCAAGCACTGTAGTTCCAAGCGTCAAGATATTGGCGTTGACTGTGAATTTTGGTGTCTTCGAGGAGATCAAGATGCTGGCCAGCTTCCTCAGATGCTTTCCCAATGTTGACACGCTGCATATCGAGGTAGCTCCCAGTTCCTTCAGTTCGTCGATCATTTCCCAATGGTATCGTCGATTATTAGCAGCTTGATCCATATATGTATTGTAATCAAACTGCTCACATTGGTACCAATTTGCAGTCTGCACTGCATGGTCCATCTGTAACTGCCAACGAACCCACTTGGGAGCATCATGCCAAGTTCTGGCAGGAGATCAGTCCAATCTTTTGCTTGAGATCACATGTCAAGAAGATGGTTATTCACGATTTCCGAGGGGATCAAAATGAGTTTGAATTCCTCAAGTTCGTCGCCATGAATGCCGAGGAGCTACAGTCCTTACTGGTTGCGTCGCACAAAGAAATTTTGTCTTCGGCTGACAAGGTGAATGAGATAAAAGACGAATTGCAGTGTCTACAGTTTCCAACAAGCATCTCTGCAGTGCTACGGGTATCACCTAAAGCTGCCATTCTTTGGCGCTTGAGGAAAGCGTGCATTCTTACAATCGATGACCCTTTCGAGTGCTGAACCCATGGTTAATTCGCTGTAAGTTACATGCTTGATCTGTACTTTTTGAGAAATCATTGACTGTTCTTTGCAAGATCTTGCTGTTTAGTTTCTTGTAGGCATGCCTTATCTTGAGATATGGCTGAGTTTTCCAACTACCAAGAGTGTGTAGGAATTAAAGCTGGCAGAGTACTTGAGAGACTAGTGTTATTTTCATGTGTTTGTCTCGATATGACAATATGACAGCAATGTGCTTCTGGATATAGTGCGCTTGTTTTTTAGTATGTCTGTGGTTTCATTTTGTTTGCATTGCTTATGTAGAATGTCACCTCTGTCAGTTTCGTTAACTATCATTTGATGGTCAGTATACTGAGCTTGGTTGTCCAGGATCAGGATGGCAGAGGCTAAATGTAGTTCTGCACTTCTGCTTTCTGCATCATGTTTTGTGTATCTGGAATAGAAATGGCACATTGCATCGACTGGTAAAAGCATATGGAATAAATAGCTTATGACAGTAGATGTTTTTCTTTCCAATTAAGACTTGGCCGATTAGTTGAGCAAAGCTAGAGCTTATATATGAGACCTGGTTTGTGAACAATCTTAGAGTACTTGGTTTCCGAAAACAAAATTGTTGCTACTCTATTCATGTTTCACTGAAAGATTTTCGAGAAGTGGGAATGTTCAAATATGCTAATTCTTTGCTTAATGGAATGCCCACCATATATGTTTAGAGATATAACAGTTACGTAGGTGTTACTCTACTTGTTTGGCTCTGCTTCTCCTGTTTGCAAAGAGGACTTTCTTCTCTGTGCTATCTTCCAGAGATAGTTGTTGCTTTCCCTTGATGATGTTCTCTCTTGGTTTAATTCTGCCAATAGCCCAGCATTTGATTTCATTCACCGTTCATTATTTAGTTACATCAGTGGCCTAATAGCCTTGCCAGCTCTAAGGAGGAACATAATTGTCTTAACAACGTTGATGTTCTTGACACTGAAAAACTGGCATGTTTTTCTATTCCCAAGGGTTGTTAACATTGGTAAAGCATGAAAATCATTTATGATATCTTTGTCCATTTTAGGGGAGAGCATTTTAAAAGAATCTTGTACTGGAGGTGTAATGTTAGATGTCCACGCTATTTTGCTCATGCAGTCTGACAAAATTCATTAAGTCTATTTCCCTGTTTATTTGCCCCGTGATTATTGGTTAGTTTTGCAACTGATTAAGTTTTTTGTGGTGCTTCAAACGTTGGCTAGCAATGCACATGTTACGATTTAATATGTCACAGTCCACAGATTTACACCTATTGTTATCTTTGATTGATACTTCATAATCACATAAAAGAGCTTCCATCTTTTTTTTGTGGCAAAAACTTCCGATCACTCTCACTGTTAGGGTCGGCATAGCAAAGCGCACCTATTTGTCTAGTACTCCCTCTGTAAACTAATATAAGAGCGTTTAGATTACTAAAATAGTGTTCTAAAGACTCTTATATTAGTTTACGGAGGGAGTACATTGCTATGCTATTTGCTTACTGTCGACTTCATTTTATTATTTTTTGCTTACTATCTATCTGTTTCTGCATAAGCCAACTCGGCGACTAGGTTTTTGGCACCGCTGCCAAGTGAAGCTATTGTCAAACCTACTATTCTTTTCATCCGTTTCTTTGCATAAAGAAACCGCATGCTACTGATTGCAACATGCTAGTTACAGCTTGATTTAGATTTAGCATGGTCTGACGCCCTTTTAACTTTGCTACTTCATTGTTTGGAACAATGCAATAATCGTACTCTAAACTGTGGCTATGTGCAACAACTGCAATATACACTTACTAGCATCCCATATGTCTATACTACAAAAAACAAAAGAAAAAGAATACTCAGCCGAAATATGTACAATCTGGGAACTGTGCGTCTGTAAGTAAAGTACCGCTCTCAAAGCCGACCCTCTTCCTGAACTCTGCATCTGTGACCTACTTGGAGATCAGGCTGTTTAGTTTGTAGGCGTGCCTTCTCTTAAGATCTGCGACCTACTTCCAGATCAGGTAGGTTTCAACTTACGGTGATTATACTGCCAAGTGTGCGGAGGCTGGGAAAGTTGACAAATCTTCCTTCTAATCCTGCTTGCTGATTACATAGATGCTACATCTGCGGAATCAGACAAGGTCTTCTAGGTTCAGACATCTTCGAGCAAAGTAGCTCACCCTCTCCTAAAAACAGCTACTGTCTTCGTCCCGTTATGGGATAGTATAAAGAATGCTCTTATATTATGAGACGGAGGATGTATTATTAGAGATTGGCTTGGGCAATTAAGCAAATCGACAAGCTTCGCCAGAATTTTTGGATGCTAATGATGGTGCCTGTCTTGTCAGTTGGAGTCACGTTTGCATACCAAAAAATGCTTGACAGTTTAGGAGTCATTGACTTAAGAGCATCTCTAACTGATCCACTATCCGGAGTTAGAGAAGGATAAATTCGGTTTTCCTCTAACCGGTATCTTTCCAAACTTTTAAAATCTTTAGTGGAGAAAAATATTTACTGCGTGACAGCCACAACTCTTAAATATACTCGACCGACCCCCTCGCAGAGTAAAAAAATTCCCCACCCCCACTTCTCCTCTTCTTTCATTCCACAGCCGCTCAAGCTCCACCGGCGCGCCCCCACCCGCACCCCCATCTACCCCGTCGCCGATAATGAACGGATCCAGTCATTCGCTACTCCCTGCCGTCCATCCCAACGTGGATCCACATGCAGTACCGAGCATGTGGTTGCGGCGACACTTCCTCCTCCCATGCCAGTGCATCCCGCATCTTCGGCCTCTTGTCGCCGCCTTCGCAAAGGAAATACCTTGACGTGCGGCAGCGCCGGTGGGGGAGGTGGCCACAGAGATCACCGGCCGCGACACTAACAAGCGCATTTGGATCGGACCTTTCCATTTGACGGTGCAAGCGGCGGGGGAATAGGACATAATGTCGGCCTGCCTCTATGATTCCAACGTCCGGCGCAACTTCTCCGTCGGCCTACCGCAGTTGGCGCGTGTCTACCCCTGGATGGCCACCACATGGGAGATGCGGGAAGACCGGGAGGTGCGCATTGCTGGCGTTTTTGTTATGGACTAGACCTGGTGGATGGGCACCCCCGGGCCCGTCGTCCGGATGCCCAGGGTCGCGGTCGCCGGTGGCGGCGGCTGCAGCTGTTGCCCCTGCTGCATAGTGGAGGCGCCGGGGTTCGTCGCTGGTGGCGGCTGCCATGGCAGCTGCTGCATGGCGGCGGCGACACGGGTCGCCGAGGATGGCGGCGGCTGCGGCGGCGGGGCAGTGGCGAAGGGCACAGGCGGCTGTGGCCCATAGGATCTCGCGAGAAACGTGTAGATGTCCGTGACCGCCTGGGTGAGATCCCGGATGGCAGCCGTCATCTCCTCTGGGGTGAAGACGACGGGAACGGGCGCGGCGGAGGTGACCGGCACCGGCAAGAGCGGGGTGCTGGCCGTGGTGGCCATCGAGGCGGTCGTCGCGGTCGGCAGCGGGAGGGTCGGGGTCGGCGGCGGCAAGGACATGATCGCACCGAAGCTATCTGATACCAAATTGGTAGGAACCGGATCCCTACCAGGGCGTGGTCTCAGGTTGTAGGGGTGGAAGGAGGGACGGCGTGGAGGAAGGCGTGGTCGCCGGCGATGGGGCGCCGTCGTTGCATGTGCGCGCGAGAGAGAGAGAGTAGGGGCGGCGGCTAGGGTTAGGTCTCCCGGCTCCCTAAGGAAGCTGAGCAAATATGATTGCTTCTTGCTTAATCCCAAAACGGGACCTTACACGAGTTTATATAATCCTCCTAATAAGATAATTGGGCCAAGCCCCTAATAACGATAAGATAAACTGGGCCACAACTAACTGGGCTAAGCCCCTAATATGCTGGTCATAACAGTCTACAGTTTCCAACAGGCATCTCTGCAGTGCTACAGGTGTCACCTAAAGCAGGTGCTGTTTTGTGCTTGGAGAAAGCATCCAATCTTACAGTTGATGACCCTTTTGAGTGTTGAATCCATGGTTATTTCGCTGTGTGTTTACGTGATTGATCCGTGCCTTTTGAGAAATCACTGACTGTTCCTGTAAGACCTTGTTGTTCAGCAACTTGACAGAGTTGTGTTATTTTCATGTGTCTGCAATATGACAGCAATATGCTTCTGGATATAGCGCACCTGTTTTGTAGCAGGTCTGAGGTGGCATTTTATTTGCGTTGCTCATGTAGAGTGTCATCTTTGTCAGTTTCGTTAACTATGCATTGCTTATGCTGTTCTGCTTGTAACACCATGTTGTGCATCATGTTTTGTGTATTTGGAAGAAAAATGGACATTGCATCGACTGGTAAAAGTATATGGAATAAATAACTAATGATAGTAGATTATTTTCTTTTAAAAAAAGATTTGGCCGATTACTTGAGCAAAACCGGAGCTTACATATCCTGATATCCATACATATACATTGCTATGCTATTTGCTTACTGTCTACAGTTTCCAACAGGTCTCTCTGCAGTGCTACAGGTGTCACCCAAAGCTGGTGATGTTTTGCGCTTGGAGAAAGCATGTAATCTTACAGTTGATGACCCTTTTGAGTGCTGAATACATGGTTATTTCGCTGTGTGTTTACGTGATTGATCCGTGCCTTTTGAAGAATCGCTGAGTGTTCCTGTAAGACCTTGTTGTTCAGTTTGTAGGCATGCCTTCTCTTGAGATATGCAGGTGGCTGAATTTTTCTGCTACCATGAGTATATAAGAATTGAAGATTACAGAAGTACTACTCCCTCCGTCTCGAATTACTTGTCGCAGGTATAGATGTATCTAGATGTATTTTAGTTCTAGATACATCCATTTCTGCGACGAGTAATTTAGAACGGAGGGAGTACATGATAGAACACTGGCATTTTCATGTGTCTGTAATATGACAGCAATGTGCTTCTGAAATCTGAATATCGTGCGCCTCTTTTGTAGTATGTCTGTGGTGCCATTTTCTTTGCATTGCTTATGTAGAATGTGACCTCTGTCGGTTTCGTTAACTATCATTTGATGATCAGAGTATACTAAGCTTGGTTGGCCAGGATCCGGATTTGTTCCTTTTGGAATGTAGGCGCTTTCACAGCGGAGTTTATGTAGTTCTGCTTGTGATCCCATGTTGTGCGTCACTTTCACAGCGGAGTTTATGTAGTTCTGCTTGTGATCCCATGTTGTGCGTCATGCGATTTCAGTTCCCAATTCCAAGTTCCACCCGATCGTTGCAACCAAAGACGTCAAGTGCAGCACCAGATTTTTTTGTTGTTGCGACAATCCTTATAAAGGTGAACAGTGTGAACTAGTGTTTGTAAGGTGATTTTATCTGCATTTATTTTCATATAATCTATTTGTTTGTGAAGTGATTTTATCTGTTTCTTTTAAATATGATGCTACTGATTGCAGCAGGTTACTTACATATTGCTCTTCATTTAGCATGGCCTGTCACTCATTTTTCGCTTCCCGCTTTGATTTTTGGAATAGTTTAGTAACAGACTCTCCAGATGGGTCATGTGTAACTATAATGCAAGCGCACATGCATACAAAAGAGAGTACTGAGCCTAAATTTGCAGTCTGAAAAGTGTGCAATTTTGTAAAACACTACTATTTCCTGGGAACTAATCAATAGTACCGAGTGAATTGCAGAAAACATCGACATTGAAGGCTAGGGTTTCAGAACCACACTTCTACGATTTTGTGCAAAAAACCACTAATTCCAAGCCTAATCTTTTGCAAAAGACATTAGTCGGCGGTTTAGGTCGTTTTGAGCACGATTATGACAGCTGGGTCCCACTAGACAGGGTGACATGGCAAAAGAAATTGTAAACTACATCCCGATACAATTTTGTTTTGCGAAAGGACCCCTGGAAAAAGCAATCGGGTCCTCCGTGAGATCGTGACCTTCATCTCCCACCGGCCCGGTAGTGGACGCCGGCAGCAGGGAACAGGGGAGATCCGGCGTAGTCTGGGACGAGCAAGAGGGCGTGGATCCAGCGTCGGTGTCGGTTAGGACGGCGGGGCAACGGAGCTCCGGCGGCGGCTTGAGCATCAGGCGGCCATGGATGAGCTCCGGCGGACCCAGCTTGAGCATCGAGCATCTATGATTGAGCTCCGGCGGTGGTGGCTTGAGCATCAGGCACACACCAGAGAGAGATGGGAGAGATAGGGGAAGGCACCGACGCTCAGAGAGAGATAGGGGAGTGACAGGACCAACGAACAGATCATACACACAATTCACTCGAACTAGCCCCGATTCGATTATCTCCAGGAAAAAGTAGCAAGGTACAGGTATAGATCGATGATCAGTTCCGAATTCTACAAAGTAATTTAGGGTTCTAGAGCTACCCTAGTTGATACAACTTGTAGAACGGGAAAAAGATGCGTCTAGATTGCTTGGCGGAGGAGATAAGTAGTTGCGGGGTTGGTAGCCCACGCACGTGCTCTGCTTCTGTCCTGTAGAAGCCCAGTTGGTGACGGCAACAGCGTGACGAGGAACAGGAGACCGTTGGGGACGAGAGCCGTTGATCGTCACTTGTTATCTTCAATCTTGGCCGTCCATTACCCAAGCGAGTAATGCTTCGTCCTTGCTGAATATTTCTTCAGTTAAGCTGTTTAGTTCTTCAGTAAACTGCATTTGAGTTGCAGGGTCCTGACAGGGAGGGCACTCCGGCAGCGGAGCTCACCATTGAGGGACATGGAAGATGGAACACACCTCCATGCCCACTGTCATTGGGTTTGCCTCGATAACACGCAGCTCCGGCTGGAGCTCATCCATGGCCGCCGTTGTCGAACCTCCTCTTTGCGCCCTCACTGATCACGCCTACATGGGCCATCGTCACACCTCTTCTTCACCTCGCCGGAGCCGATGCAGGTGAGCAGCAAGGAGAGGCCGAGGCCAGGGAGTGGGAGGAAGGTGGGGGCGGGGGGAGAGAGGATGAGGAGGAGGGTAAGGAGGTGGGGATCACGGCGCCGTCGTCCATGCCGAGCTCGCCGGCCGGGAGCTCGTGCGCACGTCTGAGGAGAGAAAGGAGGAGCCAGACCTTATCCTCTTAGAGCAACTCTAGCAGACCCCGCATCCTCTCGACCCGCAAAACGTTTTTTGCAGTTCACGGAAAAACACCTTTGCAGGCCGGCGCGGACGCCCGCAATTGCAGACCTCGCATAATGGACCCATAAAAAAGGATATTACCGGAATATCTTTTTTTACGGGTTGGGGTTGCGGCATTTGATCTGGCGCAGCTCCTCCCGACCCGCAAAACTTAAATTTGCAACTTAATTTGATCTAGCATATTGCATTACTTTGCTTTATTAACAACATCGGATATAAAAGACATCACCAAATCTTTACTAGAATAGTAAGACCAAAGAAAACAAGAACTACAAGTATGCATTTTAGAAGATTTCCAACTTTCATAACTGTTCCCACTAGTTGGACTAATATCTTCTCCATGCATTTGTTGTTGATCTGTGGATTCTTGATTTTGCATTCTTCTTTCTTCATCTTTGGTTCGGAAGAAGTAGATGTTGCTTCCCCTCGAGTTGCACATGCAACCACATCATTGCCTTCGATTGTACTAAGAAGTGCACTAACATCTGGCCTTCCCAAAACCAAAATGAGCATCCATCGTCCTACACAAAAGAATGAGTAAGCTCGAAGTGAGCTACCGCAGTTGAACTAAAGAATGAACTATGAAACGAGCTACCGCAAGTGCACGTACCCCGTCGTTTTCGTATTTGAAGAATACCCATCCGGGGTGCTTCGGCGTGCTCGAAGTGAGCGCAGCACTTTCCGCGTGCAGTCGTCGCAGTCTATGAGCGGCATCGGCAAGCCACAAAGACACTGCGCGAGAGCCGAGCCCGGAGGACGGCTGGACTAGTCCATGCTCGCGAACCTTCGGCGACGGCGGGTGGACAAACCTGCATGTGGTAATGCGCTCTTGCCTGGGCTGTGGGAGAGGCTCCCCGACCACTCCATTGCTTGGGCTAGCAACCGGCGGCCGGAAAAAGCCAAATCTGGCGGCCCGCGATGAAGCACCACAGATCTGCAAATCCGGTGGCCCGTCGACGCAGGGGGGAGGGAGGGGAGGCTGCGTTCGCTGGAATCTTGGGCGGCGGCAGGCGGCGGCGCGAGGGGGGAGAGGAGAGGTGGTTGGTGGGAGAAAGCGCGGGATGAAATGTCCTCCCACCTATCGCTTCCGCTTATATGTAGGGCACCGCAGCCGCGGGGGAAACCCGCGTTTTCCTGGGTTGGGGTCGGGATTTTGCCGTGCCCCCTAAAACTTTTTGCGGGCCAGGGCGGGATGCGGGGTCAGATCGGGCTGGTTTTTCTGCCCGACCCACATTTTGGCGGTTATTTTACGGGTCGGGGCGGGATGCGAGGTCTGCTAGAGTTGCTCTTACAGGCCCATTTACTGTTTAATCTATGTTATTCTATCTATTTGCGATTTGTGATACCATGCCATGTCACCCTGTTCAGTGGGACCCAACTGTCATAATCGTGCTCAAAACCACCTAAGCCGTCGACTAGTGTTTTTTGCAAAAAATTAGGCTCAGAATTAATGGTTTTTGGCATAAAACTGTAGAAGTGTGGTTTCTGCAACCCCTACCTTCAATGTCGATATTTTCTACAATTCACACCAATAGTACCATTGGCTTTTCTTTGTTTCAACTCAGTAGTTTTGATATTTATTTTTGGACCCCAATAGCCGAAGATTAATTGCCAGGGAGAAGGGCCGATCGAACAAAATCGGTCATCAGGGGGAGCAGTCTCACTGACCATTTTTTGAGAAACACAAGTAACTTTATTCATATTCATAACAATTACAGTACACTGATTTGAACCTAAGATCCAAGAAAATACAAAGTAACTCCTATTACTAAGAATTACAATGAAATATTTTGAAAACATCTTCGTGGTATCAATTTCTGCTCAAAAAAATACTTCAAAGACTTTGATAAAGAGGTTGCAATTGGACTGGAGCAATGATGTTGTCACTTTTTCACCCGCACGAACATTACTAATAATGGTTTTTCTAAAACACCTTGAGTTCGCTCATCCAAGAAGATGGGAAGTCTTGATCGATGGGCGTACTTGGGGCGACAATGATCCCCTAGAAGTGCAGGTTGTCGAATCACTATATCTTCACCATGGTGTCAATGAAAGATTTCACCTCCACAAAAAATCAGACCAACAAAAAAAAGCTTGACACAACAACATAAACTCATCAGATCCGAATAATTGAATCTGCGAGGTTAGAAAACTCCCTAACCTCATGGCACCGCCAGAAGAACGAGAGAAAATTTATTCTCGCAACACTATGATGGTCTCTAGACATTAACGAAGAACATAAAGATCTTGAAGATCCGAGTCCCCCCATCTTTCAGCGCCATGATGGCAGTCGGAGGCGAGGGGACCTAAATTTCTCAGATGGTGACGACGGAGATGACGACGAAGGCAGCATGAGAAACCCTCCTGGACCTTACATCGGCTTTTTTTGTTCCCAGCGACCGTTTCTGGTTCTTCGCTAGGCTGTAGGCCAGGGCGTCCCCCTGTTGACCCAAAAGGCCCATTTAACATTTTTTTGTTTAAAATCTGCATGTCAAACTTTAAAACAAGAAAAAGGTCGAGTGATCTAGAATTTTTTTTGCCATGCTAACACTGGTATGCGTCGGTGCTATAAAAACGGTTTTTAACCCTTTTCCGCGACGACATTTGGAACCATCGCCAAGTGAGTGTGGGCGATAGGGGGGTCCTTACCATACGACCCAGAAACCGTCGGGGATATGCCCTCCTGGCACACACGCTCGGCAAAATGAGGTCGTGTGCGACCGGCGAGCGCTTAAATACGGAAACACATGTAGTAAAGCTTGAAAAATACAATTATACATGCGAAATTGTATCCAGTCGCAAGTACATCCCACACAGTCAGTCCCCGCTAAACATTTTCGTTCGTATGTACATCTCACACAGTCGCTCCAAGGAAAACGTTTCCGTTCATAGATACATCACACACAAGTTTTCATGTTAAATCATTTGTGATAGCGTTGCCATTGCACACGATATTAATAATTTTATCGTTTGCGTTATTGAATGCATCACACACGGTGCATAGAAAAAACTATGTGGCAAAGGCTGTCCATCACACACAATTTTTATATGGTAAACATTTGCGCAAGGTGGCCTAATGCAAACAGTTTTCAAGAGAAAGTCGTGTGTGCAGTGGAGATTGATCGCACACGTAGTGGATCCTAGAAACGTTTGTGATCTCCATGCATATCGCAGACGTTTCACTTTCGCAAACCGTGTGCAGTGTAATCCCTAATTTAAAAATCACATATTTTGAATTTGAAAGTAGGCAATCACTTATTTCATATCCAACCATGTTTATTATAAATATAGATTCAACCACGAATGCATAATTCGATACACAGATACATATACTGAAGAACTATAGAAGCACCAAGTAAAGAATGATGAACCACAGTTGTACTAAAGACTGTAAAGAGAGAGGCAAAAGACATTCTGGTTGCTGGAGAAGGTGAAGCGGAATGCCCATATTATGCCCTCCTCCATGCGTAATGTACGCATGACTCTAGGCCAACCCCTTGTGATAGCTGCCCGTCCATCCTTCATTGTCTTCATTAGGACTTCTCGATGCTCATTGTAGTCTGGATGAAATACTTTAACCTTCATTGTATGTCCACCAATCATGTACTTTGCGAGGTAATCTTGAGTGAACTGCTTCGGGAACCACTGAAAATGAAAAAGATTCAGACATTGTTGTCTAACAACTCATTATGGCAGTAAAAAGAGAAGGCTGCAGAGTTTGTAGTTACCATCCTACAGCTCACTGTTGTGTTGGATAGAGCATAAACAAATAATTTTCTTGCCACCATTCGTATCTTTTTGCTAATAATCCTTATCAGTTTCCTCACTTGATGCTTGTTCATCAATATCTCATTGCCCCATATGCAAAAAGGGTCGATGCGTGGATCCTTGCCAAGGGCATATGTACCTACAAGCAAGAAGTCAATATTATAAGCTAACTAGTGTCCATGCCTGGATCTATATGCACTACATTATGGAACGACGGGGGGAGTACAAGCCGAGGGATGAAGCTAACCTCGGCGGAAAATGGTGGCCACTCCCGTTGTTGTCCTGCATAAGTAGTGGAAAGGCATGATAAGTACAACAACCTTAACATCAAATAAATATAGCAAAGGTAAACAACATCATCTCCAAATGATAGTTTGAATGTGTTGGTTTCAGCATGCTGTTAAAGCAAATATAAAATGGAAGGCAATGTTACCGACAGTAGGCTTAACAACCATCAAATATTGCAATTCAAGCTGGTATTGTTGAAAATGAATAGAACATAGATAATGCTTAAACATCACATTGGATAAATGTGTAAAACTAAAATAAAGGGCATGTGTTAACTACACCAGGAATAACTGAAACCAAATATACTCGCTCAAACTGGTATTGATGTAGTCGAGCGACATAGTTCCGACTTGCACATAATAAACAACACATTGTGAATGACAAGAATAAACAAGGCATAAATAGTCAGTATAACAACCAAATATAGCCATTGAAAACTGGACAGAGTCTCACTGTAACCAACCTAACAAGCAAATACAGATAAACAGGGCATATGCTTGAAGAGTGGAAAAATGCTCACTGCAACCAACCTAACAAGCAGATAACGATAAATAAGGCATCTGCTTGATAACTGGACAAATGCTAAAAAAGCAACCTAACAACCAAATATAGATAAACAAGGCATCTGCTTGATAATTGGACGCAACCAAACTAAAAACCAAATACAGATAAACAAGGCATCTGCTCGATAACTGGAAAAATGCTCACTCCAACCAACCTAACAACCAAATACAGATAAATAAGACATCTACTCACTATAAACAACCAAATATAGCCATTCATGAAACTGAAGTGGACAATTCATACTTAAACATCACATAGACCTATTGAACAATACATTTTTGCAAAACTGAAATAATTAAACACGACACAGTTAAAGCACCGCACGACAAATGCTACTACAACAAAGGGTACGGGTTGGCAAGCTAGAAAAGGTAAGATTTGCTGATAGAATCTTGCCTCACATTTCATGCATGAGATCCTTCCAGTTGGAAGAGCACAGACCCATGGTGCGATCTCTGATGTCACAGATGGGATGTTTCACCTTGGAAGAACCTTCGTGGGTGCCCTCCTCGTGGTTGTGGTCGTGGTTGATGAGATCTGACTTGGCAATTGAGGATCCCAAGCCGCCGCCGTAGAACATGTCCTTTAGAAATGACAAAATGGGCTCGATGGCGTATAAAGCTTGCAAATCCTTGACCGCTTGGCAGAGGAGATCAGCAGCAAGGCCTTCGAAAAGATCGACGTCGGTTGAACCAGAGGGGTTGGGGATGGACCACTTAACCTGTGACATGGTCCCCGTGAAGCCGTCAGTGTGGACGAGCTTGATGTCGTAGCCAGATTTCCCGAGATACAGTAATATGCTAGCCTGCTGACATGAAGCGTTCGGCATGTCAACGTAGTTAACGTCTTCGCCGGCTTCCGTGGCGACGTGTTGCTCCGGGATCGACAGGTCGGGGCGAACAATGGCCACCTCGCCAACATCTACCGGAGAGGCCATGATAAACCTCTTCTTGGCTGAACGCTCGTCGGCCTCCCCAGGATACGTGGTCGAGCTTAGGCTGCGACATTCTGGAGTAGGGGATGTGGATCTAGCGGGGAGGGACACTGCATGCCTCATCTAAAAACTCAGGGGAGTGGGGCGACGGTATGGGAATCGCTGGGTAACCTAAACTTTATTATCTAAGCTAGAAGGAACAGGCAGACCGGCAGGGGTTGGCGGCGGCCGCGAGCTAGGGTTCGAGGAGGGGAGGGGGCGGGTGGGGGACTATGGAGGGAGGGGGGTTGGTGTTTGAGGATACGCCGTGGCTATTGAAAATTTTAGTAATGGTTGGTGGAGATGGTGGTGGACGAGGGAGGGCGACGGTTCAAATGCCTCGGCTACTACAATTTTACTACAAGGTCGGTTCTGGAGGAGTGTGGGCGACGATTGAAGTACGGCGGCTACTAAAATTTGGGTAAAGGAATTGATGCGGGGCGGGAGTGCCCAAGATCACGCACGGTCCAATAACAATATGCGTGTATGATAATAAGGAAAAGTGGCGCGGATCCGCCGATTTTTGCAACGCTCAAGGAGGGTAGTTTGTTTTTTATATTTCTAGCTAGCTGGTCTATCGCACACAGTTCGTCCTAATTTCCAAATAAACTTACCCGCCTTTAGCTTGCACAGGTTGTGGTTTTACAATGCACTTGCATCACACACGGTTAAGCCAGTACCTCCACCCTTTACTCGCGCTTGCGCGGTCGTGGTGATTTCAGCGCACTTGCATCGCACACGGTTGAGCCAGTACCTCCACCTTAATTTGCTCGCGCTTGCGCGGTCGTGGTGATTTCAACGCACTTGCATCACACACAGTTGAGCCAGTACCTCCACCTTAATTTGCTCGCGCTTGCGCAGGCGTGGTGATTCACATAGCACTTGTATCGCACAGGGTTAAGATATTATACCATGTGTCTGTTGAGCGTCATCAGAGTCTTTGCAACAAAAAATAACATTAGAGAGGGTCAAAAGACAACCACACCAGCATGTGGCCCAAATATATATGAGTGAAAAGGGTGGTCTATGATTTTCAAAATTCCAATGCAGAACTTTGACCGCGCGGGCCCACGATTGGGCGCATCGTTGAAGATCGATGAGAGGGGCCAGAAGTCAAGAACCACCTAGAAGTGGCCAAATATATGTACGAATATTGGGGATGTTTAAAACTGTAAATACACAATGCATAACTTTGGTGGCACCTGCCTCGCGAACCCGAAAGCACCCTAACAACCACCTAGCTAGGATATATATAATGACATAATGTCGTACCTAGCTAGGATGGTTGGCCCACCACCTCCCACTTCGTGTCAGCGGGGCGGATACACGTAATGATCGATACTTTGGTCATACATGCATGTCACCATGACCTACCATAAGACGGACCAATGAACCTATCGTTTCGTCAAATGGCAGTTGTTGTTGTCGATAAACCGCTTGGGCCAACAGATTGAACCATCATAAAAGTCGCACGAGAGGGACCACAAAACCAACACCTCTTGCATGCGGCCCAAAATGATGTACGTTGGGAAGGGGTGATGTGTGTTTTGAATATAGAATAATGTACAATTTAGATGTGGTGCCTACCTCTCGATACAGACAACAACCTTGAAGGCAAGGTAGTTAAGGACGAGATACACAGGGTTTGATGTAGGTCGAACCCAGCAATCCGAGCATCTGGGAGGGAATCCTGACAACGCATGAGCTCGAGCATTGGTTTGAGCGACATTTGACGGTGATCGGCCCTAACACGAACTAGGAGGAATCCATTCATGGCCAACACATACCCCTCATTATCGGTCAAAGGGATGATATATATACACTCGGGGAGCCTACATATATGCATGTGTCGTCACAAAAAACCACACAAAGGAGACGTGGTCGATCAGAAGACCCCGTATACACTGCATGTGGCCCGAAAATATGTATGGGTACGATGGTGTATGATGTGTTTAAATCCCAAATGCACAATTTCGATGGGACACCAACTACATTACAAACTGAACACCGTACCCGACTCCAAGCCTGGTTCAATATGTATGATGTCAGTTTCCCAACTTCGAGGCGGCAGCGGCGGGGAGGGGGTCGTCCCGCGCATGCGCTAAAACTTTATTTTGTCGTATCTTCATGTTGATCGTATCTTCTATACGACTCATGTTCGACCTTTCGGTCTTCCGTGTTCCGAGGCCATGTCTGTACATGCTAGGCTCGTCAAGTCAACCTAAGTGTATTGCGTGTGTAAATCTGGCTTACACCTGTTGTATGCGAATGTTAGAATCTATCACACCCGATCATCACGTGGTGCTTCAGAACAACGGACCTTAGCAACGGTGCACAGTTAGGGGGAACACAATATCTTCTTATTTATGCTACCGTCGTTCTAAGCAAATAAGATGTAAAAACATGATAAACATCACATGCAATCAAATAGTGACATGATATGGCCAATATCATTTTGCTCCTTTTGATCTCCATCTTCAGGGCGCCATGACCATCATCGTCACCGGCATGACACCATGACCTCCATCATCATGATCTCCATCATCGTGTCTTCATGAAGTTGTCTCGCCAACTATTACTTCTACTACTATAGCTAACGGTTAGCAATAAAGTAAAGTAATTACATGGTGTTTTCATTGACACGCAGGTCATACAATAAATTAAGACAGCTCCTATGGCTCCTGCCGGTTGTCATACTCATCGACATGCAAGTTGTGATTCCTATTACAAGAACATGATCAATCTCATACATCACATATATCATTCATCACATCCTTTTGGCCATATCACATCACACGACATATGCTGCAAAAACAAGTTAGACATCCTCTAATTGTTGTTGCAAGTTTTTACGTGGCTGCTATAGGTTTCTAGCAAGAACGTTTCTTACCTACGCCAAAACCACAACGTGATATGCCAATTTCTATTTACCCTTCATAAGGACCCTTTTCATCGAATCCGATCCGACTAAAGTGGGAGAGACAGACACCCGCTAGCCACCTTATGCAACTAGTGCATGTCAGTCGGTGGAACCAGTCTCACGTAAGTGTACGTGTAAGGTCGGTCCGGGCCGCTTCATCCCACGGTGCCGCCGAATCAAGATAAGACTAGTAACGGCAAGTAAATTGACAAAATCGACGCCCACAACAGCTTGTGTTCTACTCGTGCATAGAAACTACGCATAGACCTAGCTCATGATGCCACTGCTGGGGATCATTGCAGAAATTTAAAATTTTCTACGCATCACCAAGATCAATCTATGGAGAAACTAGCAACGAGAGTGAGAGGGGAGTGCATCTTCATACCCTTGAAGACCACGACATGGAAGCGTTACAAGAACGCGGATGAGGGAGTCGTACTCGTGGTGATTCAGATCGTGGTGATTCCGATCAAAGAGCCGAACAACGGCGCCTCCGCGTTCAACACACGTGCAGCCCGATGACGTCTCCCACGCTTTGATCCAGCAAGGAGAGAGGGAGAGGTTGGGGAAGACTCCGTCCAGCAGCAGCATGATGGCGTGGTGGTGTTGGAGAAGCGTGGTACTCCGGCAGGGCTTCGCCAAGCGTCGCGGGAGGAGGAGGTGTTGGGGAGGGGTAGGGCTGCGCCTCGGATGTGGTGCAGCTGCCCTCCCACCTCCCCTCTATTTATAGGGGCAAGGGAGAGGGGGGCCGGCTCCCTCCAGATGGATCTAGAGGGGGGGGGGCGACAGCCAAGGGGGGGCGCCCCCTTTAGGGTTCCCCCAAACCCTAGGCGCATGGGCCCTAGGGGGTTTGGCACCCAGCCCACCTAGGGGCTGGTTCCCGCTCCATATTCAGCCCATAGGGCCCTCCGGGGCAGGTGGACCCTCCCGGAACCCTTTAGGCGGTCCCGGTACAATACCGATAAACCCCCGAACAGTTCCGACGACCGAATAAGGACTTCCCATATATAAGTCTTTGTCTCTGGACCATTCTGGAACTCCTTGTTACGTCCGGGATCTCATACGGGACTCCGAACAACATTCGGTAACCACGTACAAACTTTCCCTATAACCCTAGCGTCATCGAACCTTAAGTGTGTATACCCTACGGGTTCGGGAATCAATGGAGACATGACCGAGACATCTCTCCAGCCAATAACCAACAGCGGGATCTGGATACCCATGTTGGCTCCCACATGTTCCACGATGGTCTCATCGGATGAACCACGATGCCGAGGATTCAATCAATCCCGTATAAAATTACCTTTGTCAATCGGTATGTTACTTGTCCGAGATTCGATCGCCGGTATCCCAATACCTCGTTCAATCTTGTTACCGGCAAGTCACTTTACTCGTTCCGTAGCACATCATCCCGTGACCAACCCTTAGTCACATTGATCTCATTACGATGATGTCTTACGGAGTGGGCCCAGAGATACCTCTCCGTCATACAGAGTGACAAATCCCAGTCTCGATTCGTGCCAACCCAACAGACACTTTCGGAGATACCCGTAGTGCACCTTTATAGCCACCCAGTTACGTTGTGACGTTTGACACACCCAAAGCATTCCTACAGTATCTGGGAGTTGCACAATCTCATGGTCTAAGGAAAATATACTTGACATTAGAAAAGCTTTAGCAGACGAACTACACGATCTTGTGCTATGCTTAGGATTGGGTCTTGTCCAGCACATCATTCTCCTAATGATGTGATCTCGTTATCAACGACATCCAATGTCCATGGTCAGGAAACCGTAACCATCTATTGATAAACGAGCTAGTCAACTAGAGGCTCACTAGGGACATGTTGTGGTGTATGTGTTCACACATGTATTACGATTTCCGGATAACACAACTATAGCGTGAACAATAAACAATTATCATGAACAAGGAAATATAATAATAACCATTTTATTATTGCCTCTAGGGCATATTTCCAACACTTTGTACACCGACAGCGGCTGCAACCTCATGTTGTGGTTTGGGTTCACGCATAAAGTTATTGCTGGGAGTAGCAAAACTTCCAAGATTAGGATCCATGGTAATCTTTTTGGGGTTTTGTAACTGACAAGACTTGCAACAAAATTAAAGTATAACTAAAACCAAAACTGAAACAAAACTTTAAGAAAACTCTAAACACAAAGACTAGGAACACTCAACCCCTCCCTCGCAACAGTGCCAAAAAAGGGCTTGATACTTCCTTTTAGTTATCCGGAAACCAAACAGTAAGTACCCCACACCTATTTCCCTAGAAGTGACCCTGGGTTATCGAACCCGCGAGAGGAAGGTCCCCTAGAAGCTAGAGTCTCTAGCAACATTTTGTTAAAGAAACAATTCCAGCTTTTGACTGGATCAAAATCAAGCAACCTGGAATAAAACACTTATAATAAAAAGATGTATGGGTATGAGGTCTTAATGCTTACAACCATGCATTTGTGTTGGGACCAGATATGATCTTAATTTGTGCACTGTAAGTCACCATTCGAGATGTGCTTGTTACGAACCAAAGTGGGGGACGTGGCCAAATTACATCTTGACCGACATGAGTCCTGCATCAAGAATCAGTTGTCCAACCGAAGGCCCTATCCGTCGCGCGGGGTTGCCTCGATAATTAAGATTATAATAATCAAACAAGAGCTTTGGGCATTTAATGACCACACCTCATGAATCCCTAGAGATAGGATCGTGTTATCGTACTAAACTATTGTGTCACTGGTGTTCAGAATAACACTTCACGGTCCCTACCCTTAGCCTCTTTGTGGCTCGCTCTCCATTATCCTGGGTACATGTAGGGATGAAGAATGCACATGAGACAAGAGACATATATGGAACAATTTTATTTCACACATATAAGATGTTAATTCAAAGCACTTCCATTGATCATCTCCACAACAAATACAGAGGGTTGCAAGGCCCTTGCCTCAACTCATCCCTTATTGAACTACTCACATCAGATCACACAAATAACACATTGAAGAACACATCATGGGGATTGATTGGTTGGTAATATGTCTTACAATGAATGTCGTGTGCGATGCATGATTACAAGTATGGTCTAGAGGAAAATGAACTATGGTGGTGATGGTGGCTATGAAGATGTCTTTGTTCTGGCTTCGCTCATGGATGTTCTGTTGACATTTTGGCCTCGACCCCTGTATAAAATTTGTTTATCTGGATGAGAGGCCTTGATTTCCATGCCATATGATTGCTCATGTGAGCGGTCGCGGTCACATGGAATGTAGTCCTTTGCTCTATGACTCCTGTTACGCCTCCTCTTCATTTGTTTTATCTCATCCTTCACTTCTTTCCATGTTCTCACTTGATTTCGTTCATATTTAGCCCATTTCATGTGGAAATACATCAAAGATAGGATTTGTGGAATCCTTTGCATTCATTAGTCATCAGTGGCAATATTAGACTGAATATCTTGGTTTAATTGAAATATGTCAGTTTAAATAAAGGGTAAATGAGTGTAAAAATATCACTCATCAAAACACCATGTGGATGGCAGTGGTCAGCGATAATTTGTCTAGGACCGAACAATAGGGGGGTACCAACAACGGTATGTAGTAGGCTACAAAGGTGGTTCCTTGGTATGGACACGACTCACACGACCAGGATGTATAGTCAGTGTCGTTGCGATGACGGTCATTAACTTGGCCAATTCCAAAGCTGCTGATCGGCGATGGCTCATGAGTGATCCTCCTACAGCCTCTCTGAGATCATAAGGTTCAATTCTTAGAAAAATTGAACATCAGGGGAGATGGGGCGGAGCTCCATGAAGGCAACGGAAATGATGATTTTTAGCATCAGCAAGTGAGGATAAGGTACGCAAGAGGGTGGCGGTTTGTAACACCCACGATGCGGCTATATCTCCCACGTGTCGGAGCATGACTTAGAGGCAGAACCACATGGTAGGCATGTCACAAGAGGGGTAATATTTACACATCCCATGTACTGAATAAGAAAGGGATAAAGAGTTGGCTTACAATCGCCACTTCACACAACACATAAATACATAAAACATCATCCAGAATACAATCAAGGTCCAACTACGGGACCAAAATAAATAAAGACAAACCCCAAATGCATAGATCCCCGATAACCCCGACTGGCCTCCACTACTGATCAACTGGAAACGAAACAACACAACGAACACGATCTTCATCGAGCTCCCACTTGAGCTGGGTTGCGTCACCTGCACTGGCATCATCGGCACCTGCATCTGTTTTGGAAGTATCTGTGAGTCACGGGGACTCAGCAATCTCACACCCGCGAGATCAAGACTATTTAAGCTTATGGGTAGGAAAAGGGTAGTGAGGTGGAGCTGCAGGAAGCACTAGCATACGCAAAAGAGAGCGAGAAGAGAAGCAAAGCACGATCGAGAACTAATAATGATCAAGAAGTGATCCTGAAGCTACTTACGCGCAAGCATAACTCCAAAACCGTGTTCACTTCCCGGACTCCGCCTAAAAGAGACCATCACGACTACACACGCGGTTGATGTATTTTTAATTAAGTCAAGTGTCAAGTTCTCTACAACCGGACATTAACAAATTCCCATCTGCCCATAACCCCGGGCACAGCTTTCGAAAGTTCAAACCCTGTAGGGGTGACCCAACTTAGCCCATCACAAGCTCTCACGGTCAACGAAGGATATTCCTTCTAGCGGGAAGACCCGATCAGACTCGGAATCCCGGTTACAAGACATTTCGACAATGGTAAAACAAGTCCAGCAATGCCACCCGATGTGCCGACAAATCCCGATAGGAGTCGCACGTATCTCGTTCTCAAGGCAACACCAGATGTGAAAGGCTACGAGTAAAACCAACCCTTGAGTTTCCCTGAGGTGGCCCCGCAAGCGGCTCGGTTCGGACCAACACTCAGAGGAGCATTGGCCCCCAGGGGGGGGGGGGTTAAAATAAAGATGACCCTTGAGTCTGTAGAACCCAAGGGAAGGGATATATGGTGGTAGGTAGACAAATGGTAAAACCAAGGTTAGGCCTTGCTGGAGGAGTTTTATTCAAAGCGAACTGTCAAGGGGTTCCCATAACACCCAACCGCGTAAGGAACGCAAAATCAAGGAACATAACACCGGTATGACGGAAACTAGGGTGGCAAGAGTGGAACAAAACACTAGGCATAAGGCCAAGCCTTCAACCCTTTACCAAGTATATAGATGCATTAATTAAAATAAGAGATATTGTGATATTCCAACATGGAACAAAATTCATCTTCATCTTCACCTGCAACTAGCAACGCTATAAGAGGGGCTGAGCAAAGCGGTAACATAGCCAAACAACGGTTTGCTAGGACAAGGTGGGTTAGAGGCTTGACATGGAAATATGGGAGACATGATATAGCAAGTGGTAGGTATCGCGGCATAGCAAAAGAGCGAGCAACTAGCAAGCAAAGATAGAAGTGATTTCGAGGGTATGGTCATCTTGCCTGCAAGGTTCTCCGAGTTGACGAAAGCTTGATCCTCGTTAGCGTACTCGACAGGTTCCTCGATCATGAACTCGTCACCCGGCTCTACCCGAGGCAAGAACACAATCAAAAGAGCCAACAATCAATCACGGTGCAATGCGCAAGCAACATGATGCAAAACATGACATGATATGCGAGATGTGATATGCAATGCATATGCGTGCTTCAGATGGGAAAGATAGAATCAGGCCTCAACTTGGAAAACCAGGAGTGCCGCTGGAAAGATGGGATGATTCCGGTCGAAATCGATATAAAGATCGCCGGAATCGGAGACACGGTTTGCAAATGGCAAGGAAAACAATAATGGCACAATTCTGCGATTAACAACACAAAGCCATCTAAAATGCAACGATAAACTAAGCTACTGCACTCCAAAATAGCAACAAAGCATATGGAAGTGATCTACTCAAGATGTTGACAAAAGATGGACACTGAGCTACGGCTAAATCACACAAGAGCAGGTTCAAGCAAGCATGGCAAAAGAGCAAAAGATATCAGCATCACAGACTTAGTGAAAATAACATGCCAGGAATTAACATCAGGAAGCAATGTTTAGAGCAAGATAACAACATGCTACAGGATCAGAACATAGCAATACAAGGCATGGCATGAATCTACGCAAAGCATATAACAAAAGTCCCTTACTGGCCATAAGCCAAAAAGGATAAGAAGATATGATGGCACCCATGTAAACATAGCAAGTTTCATTAATAGATTCAGACTTAGCAAAACTGGACATGGCATAACAGAATTATGAAGGCACGTTTGCGAGCTCGATTCACTCACCACAAGGAATTGCATGACAAACTAAGCATACTACCAGCAAGAAGACATGATCAAGAAGCTAACCATGGCAAGAACAATCTCATAGCATGCATGGATCAACTACAACAACCTTGGCAAAATTGATTAACACGTAAACTATCTGCCAGGAATATTTTATAGAAAAAGTAGAGCAAGATTAAGACATGCTAGGGCACTCCATAAATGCAAACACGGGAATGGATGGATAGAACATAACAATATCTCAAAATCATCCTTACTGAACATACTCAAAAGAAGCATGGATCTCTCTGTAGCAACATGGATACATGGCATAAAAATATCAGCAGACAAAGACTTAACAAAAATCCTGAGATCCTGAAATTAGTAACATCACGAGTGCTACTTTGCATGCTTGTGCTAGTCACCATATTGATCACAAAAAATTCATGGCATACACCCCTGTAAAGATGGCATGGCATATCCCAAAACACATGTAGAGCTCATGCCCATATGCAACACACATTAATCATGGCAAAAATGACAAATGCTCATAAACTGATAAGAATCAGCACCTAACATTATGAAGCACTCTTGCAACAGTCATTAGGGCATCAAGATGGACTCAAACAAGCATGGTGAAACGGAATGAAATGAAGAGCACATCATGACGAACATTTTGACATATTATATGCATGAATCGGAGTTACAAGCATGAAGATATGGCATGTTGAACATGGGTACATACTGCCCTCGCGGAAAACTGGGATGAAGAGGTCCGAGACGAGCAGATCCGGCCACGCCGTTTGGTTCGGATCCCAGTGGATCTCGTCCCACCTGGACGGATTTGACCGGATCCGACTCCGGCGAGGGCGACCGGAGACGGCGCGGTGGCGGGAGGCGAGCTCGCGCGCGGTGGCGGAGCACGGCGGAGGCGGCGGCCGGAGAAGGGCGCGGGGCGGCGCGCGGGGCCGGCGGCGACCCGTGGCGGCGCGGGACGACAGCAGGAGGTGGCGGCGCGGCGACGCAAGCGCCCAGCGGCGCGGCGACAGCAGGAGGCGCCGACGAGCATGGATGACGGCGGCGTTGCGGGAGGCGTGCGGGGCGGCGCGGTGCGGAGGCGCCGACGAGGAAGACGGGCGGCGTGCGGAGGCGGTGGCCGGCGGGGAGGGCGCCGCGGCAGGGCTAGTGGCGCGATGCGCGGGCCGGGCGGCGGCGTGGGATGGGCCCCGTGGGCCTGCTGCGGGCCGTGCGGGCCGGCGACGGCGGAAGGCGCGGTGAGGACGGCGGGGAACACGTGGCGCCCCTGGATTGGTCGGGAGGCGGCGGCGGACGCGTCCGGCGGCGGAGTGGACACGTCCGGTGGCGCGGAGGGAAAGAGACTAGGGTTTCATCCGCAAATTTCGGGGAAGAGGGCAAATATATAGGTAGAGGGAGCTAGGAGAGTTCAAATGAGGTGCGGTTTTTGGCCACGCGATCGTGATCGAACGACCGATAGGATGGAGGAGGTTTGGATGGGTTATTGGGCCACTTTGAAGGGGTGTTGGGCTGCAACACACACAAGGCCTTTACGGTTCCCCGGTTAACCGTTGGAGTATCAAACGGACTCCAAATGGCACGAAACTTGACAGGCGGTCTACCGGTGATATACCAAGACCGCTTGGCAAATCTCGGTCCAATCCGAGAACGTTTAACACCCGCTCACAAAAAGAGGCAAAAAGGGCGCCGGATGACATAGGAGTGTCGGATCGCAAAATGAACAACAGGGAAAATGCTCGGATGCATGAGACGAACATGTATGCAAATGCGATGCACATGATGACATGACATGAAATGCATGACACACCAAAAAAATGACAAGGCAACAATAGCGAATAACTGGAAGACATCTGGCGCAACGGCCTCGGGGCGTTACACGGTTCTACCGGGAAAGGGGGCATGGCCGGTTCTATTGTCGGGGGATCAGTGGCGGCGGAGCGAGGTGATCGGCACGAACAGGGAGGTCGCCCGCTAGCCTAAATTTACTGAGATGTGGTGCTGATAGAGCAAATATGGGTTAGGTGGTTGAGATATGGGTATTGGAAAGTTAAAGTGTGGAGAATTATTTTTTTGAGGGATGAGCTATAATAGGCTTAATTCCCCCAAATACAAAATTTTGGACTAAATTTCACTTATGGGGATGTGTTAGGGATGCCATAATACTTAAAAAAACCATCCCCCCAGCCCCACCCCCAAAAATTGGTGATCACCCCAAAACAACCAAATTTCCCTTTTATAAAGGGAGAGATGCATCTTTTCCTATAATACCATCCACACTGGCAAGAGCGAATAATTAGAAACATCACACCATCTCTGTCGCCAATCGACGGGACGCCATGCCCCGCCTACATCATTGATTACCCGCACCGCTTGCCTGCCCCTGCCCCACTTCGCAGCAGGCCAATCGTGTTACACCGCTCGGAGCTCGGTCATTGTCTTTCATGCACGCGAGAGAGGGAGAGACTAGCCACTAATAGGTGGGACCCACATGCCAGGCTAAGTATTGGTGATGGGGTTTTTTAGTGCTCTGTAAAAGCAACAAACATGAAAACCGCAATAAATTTATTGGGAAAGCCTCTATAACCAATTACGGTGGGACTTTTCTTGTGATCTACCGGAGATGCTCTAGATTTCTCCATAGTTATTTTATTTTAGGAAGAGAATGTTTAGATGTCAATTAAGTTTCCTAAATAGATGTCTAAACTAAAAAAACCATCTTAACATTCTCAACTTCTAACAAAAATCATCACCAAATCATTCTCTATATATACATATATCTCGATAAACTAAACATTTGATGTAATACTCAACTAACTAAACATATACATTTTTAACCTGCAAGTTTATGCTTTAGTAGTGGGAAATTTTATGTGATCATGATTTGCACAAATTCTAGCAACTATTAGTTAACCATCCAAAGGATGGAGATATGAGAAGAAACAACCCATGAAACTGTAGCCGCGAGAAGCGACTTGAGAAGAGAATAGAGAAAGTGCCTCGGACTCTGGTGTCACGTTGTTTCGCTCACCTATATCGGTTTCTAAGTGATGGTGAGAGGAAAGGGAGTCTCAAGGCCTTATTTTGTGTGCGCTTAGTATCTATGTGTCTTAGGTAGGTCTTTGGTTGTGCATGACTTCTATTCTCATGATGATGGCAGTGAAAAAGTACCATCCATATCTCCCATCGAAACGGTGGTTCTCTTGACTATCTTTGTTGGATATGGGGGTGGTATCTGCACTATCTCGGGTCCTTTTGATTTGGGGTAGGAAACTTGAGTATCTTCGTGTTGATTTGCCGGCGTACTGGTTCTCTTCTTTATTATTCTTTTCGGTGGTGGTGTTGCAACCAACCAATGCTTGAAGGCCGACCATCGAGGCCGTTTTTCCTACAGTAACAGGACTATGGCCTCTTTCTTCTCTCCTTGGGTTCCTTTCTGATTTCACATATCACTCTCTAGCAGCCTGTGCTCCTTCTCCGTCACAATTGTGTCTGTAGTCTCTCTGCAGTCTTGCACTGTGATAGAAGTTTTATTCATGAGATGGTTTAGCTATGTGATTTGTGATCTACACAAGGCTTCTAGGATGGTGGCTCATGCTAGAGATTGAGTTTGTTTGGCTCTTCGAGGATCTAGTCGCAATTTCCCTGTTTTGCTAGGATGTCTTGTATAGTTAAAAATCTCGGCCCCTGATAAATCAAAGGACTTATTCACAATATACTCATGGTATGTTGAAACCTACCATATATTAGGAGAACACACACCTTATAAACTAAACATCCTGATCTTGAAGTAGATTGCAGTCAATGATTCCCAACAAAGTTGGGATCATGAAGACACATACCCAGCCATGGTTTCACCAGCGAAATGGGTCATCGACACTAAGAAAGGGTACTTTAGCATAGATCTAAGCATTCCGTACTCGAGGTGCCTCCAGGAATCCTCGAGCGATCCATGGCTGAAACCGTGGACGATCCAATTTGTTTGCCATCTCATTCACCTTGTTTGCCAGTGCCGAAGCAAAATTTTCTTCAGGCGACATGACCAGCAAAGCTCGCAACTCCCGCGCATTCATGGCCACATACTTGAGGAATTCAAACTCGTTTTGATCCCCTCGAAATTTGTGGATGAACAAGCTCCTGACATGTAACCTCAAGCTTTCGACTGGACTGGCCTCCTGCCAGAACCTAGCATAGTGCTCTTCAGTGGGTTCATGAGTGGCTACTGATGGATCATGCGGTACAGACTGCAATTCATGCCAATGAGTGCATAACTCAGTTAGATACAAACATGCTGCTAATAAATGATTGTTGTAAGATTACTTAATGATGAATTCGCAAGGACCTCGATGTGCAGCGTGCTGACATTGGGGAAGCATCTTAGAAAGCTGGCCAACATCTTCACCTCCCAGAATACACCAAAGTTCACCTTCACGGCCAATATCTCAACACTAGGGACCATGGTGCCTGGGCTCGTGTTTGTGTCAGGCTGCAGTACAATGCACCAGAAGAACATGCATATTACTCTTTAACTGGTCATAGAATAGTTCCATTATAAGAGTGCTATTATAAGAGTATAGTATGCTAATTATACCCTTTTGTTCTTAGAAAATGATGCTGGAGTTGCTCTGAATCTGAAATGGATTCTAACCTGTTTTGAAAAAATTGCTGGGATGACAATTAACTATCATAAGAGTACTCTTATCCCTAATAACTTGACAGTTAATGATCTCACTCTATTTGTGAACATTTTCCAATGCATAGTTGGGGATTTCCCTATTAAGTATTTAGGAATTGCTTTGCTTTTTGACAAGATTAGCAGAGAAGATTAGGAATTGCTTTGCTTTTTGACAAGATTAGCAGAGAAGATTTGCTAGCTTTTATTGATAAAATTTTAGCCAAAATAGCTAGCTGGAGAGGAAAAATTACCCCAATTAGGTCCTGCCTAGCTAGCATGAATCTAAAGGGACCTGCTCTTCTAAATCTCTATATGTTCTAGTGAACTTTAGGGTGGGGGCTGAAACCTTTGTATCTTCCTATAATATGAAGTATTAAAGTGCCCCTAGGGTATAAGGTTTCCTTTGACTGTTCTCCCAGAACAATATCATGACTTGTGACAATCTAAGGAAAAGGGGGATGGCAAAACCCCTAGAGTGTGTTCAGTGCAAAGAGATAGAAACTGTATATCGTTTATTTTTTTGAATGTATTGTAGCTAGGAAAATCTGGGAAGATGTTGAAATGCTTTTCCAGGTGCCAATCATTAACTTTGAATCTGTTGCTAAGTTGTGGCTGTGTAATAAAAGATACATTCACTTGAATGCAGTTACATCTGCAATCTTGTAGGGCTGTGGAACTTTAGAAACTCTATAGTATTTAACAGAGTTTAATGGATCTCTCTAAAATAGGTGCTAGGCCTAGTCTCCCAATATTTGAGAGTCTGGACAAAACCGTTTCATGAGCTGTAAGGAGGAGCCTTGATGGATTTCCAGAATCATCTCTGGGGAAGGCTGAAAGGTCCCTTTGCTATGGAGCCAAACTGAAAGTTTGCAGAAAATCAAGTGTGACAATGTCATGGAAAGAAGTGGTGGGAACAACTACTCATGGAGGAAGAACCACAATCGAGTACCAGCTTAAACATAAAGAGGAGAAGGATTCTATCCCCGTGATGTTCTTAGGGATCTGCTGAGCTTCTTCACGGACCTGCTTGCCTGACTTGGGTTTGTTACCCATGTAAGAGTATGAAAGTAGAATGTTTTGTTATTCTGTTTTCCTTTATCAACATTACTATGCTTCCCCCTAGTTTCTAGTATCCCTCCCGTGGGTTTGACGTGATAGACAAAAGTCTATTCAGGATTTTAGAGTGAGGTGCTTAGGCCTCCCTGTGATCTTAGAGAGTTTTTCATAAACATTACTCGAGTTATATGGTTTCTTTCTTATGAATGGAGCCGGGGGGAGACCCCTTTTCATCAAAAAATAAGAATAGTTCCACAAAACTAGGGAGAGAAGGAAAGGCAGTCGTACATTGATGATGTTGTCACTGATCTGCAGCTTGTGAATTCTTGTCTGCAGGTAGCCGATCACCCGCAGCTTGGGTGCCGAAGCAATCTTGAATCTCACGCAATCGGTTCCACCATAAGGCGGCCTGAAGAAGATGATGCGCTCCAAGAGCGGGGCGTCCACCACGGTGAACTCCTCCACCTTGGACAACCCAAGGAGCAAGCACCGGAGGCTTTGGCTGCAGACATGGACACGCTCGGGCTTCCCCTTGAGCACGAGCCCAAGGTTCTCCAGAACGGGGCTAGCAGCGAGCAAGCGGTGGATGCACTGGTCGCTCATGTCGATCCTTACCAAGCCGAGCCTCCGGAGATTGGGAAAGGCGTCGGCGGCGAGCGGAAGGTCGTCGGGGATCTTCCAGTAGGCCAGGAAGAGGGACTGGAGCGAGCCGCAACGGAGTATGTCGGCAGGGAGGGACGACAAGGTGGTCCGGGGCTGGGTTTGGTTGTTCAGGAAGGAGAGGTTCTTGGTGAACTTGGTGGCGAGGAGGCGCGGCCACTCGGGGAGCTCGAGATCCAGGGAGGCGGACCTGCAGCCTAAGAGGCTGACGGTGTGAAAGGGCCCTGGGTGGCCGGCGAGGGCCCCGGCGATGGTGGCGACGCGTGTGGCCTCAGGGAGGTGGGCATCGGCCTCGCGCAGGACGAGCGGGGTGGTGCGCCAGATCTGGCGCTAGTGGGAGGCGAAGGCGGCAGTGCGCGCAGCGTCCGTGAAAGGGAGGCAGGTGATGATGTGGCCACGGAGGTCGTTGGGGAGGGCGCTGATGCGATCCTCACCATTGTAGCGCCGGGTGGGGTGGGAGGGGGCGCCGTCGCCCATGGTGGCGATGAGTGTTTTGGCCAGAGAGTGGAGTTGCTAGATGGGAAAATAAGTGTTTGAAGCGAGTTCCCTCGGCCCTCGGACCTGAAAGCTTTGTAGTCTAGTGCACACCGCTCAATAGTACATTGGCACTATCTCTCTCTGGAGTTGACCAACTAACCAAACTCGTTTTTATCTAATCAAACTGTTGATTAGTTGTTGGCCAGTAATCAGTCATCGAGAAAACCCTAGCAGATTGATTTTCTTCACTAGAGTATGCAAATTACATATCATATTTTTGGTAGAAGAAGAAGCAAAACTGTTGATTGAAACTTACGAACACTAATCTAAACAAAACTTACGAACACTACCTGTTCTCTTTCCGTATACTCTTCGTAAGGTTCAACTAGTAAATTTTAGTGTATTATTGTGCATTACTAGTGGCTCAATAGTGATTGTATCATAAAGTATAGCTTTATTTTAGCAAACATGCTTTCGTTAGTCCAAGGCCCATAGAAATTGCACAAGGCTTACATAGAGAAAATACAAAAGACCGCAGCCCTTGATGAAGATAAGAAGAAACCTCTCGAAGATATGTGCCACATGATGAATTCCTTTACCTGGGGATGCAGCGCTATCCACTTGGTAGCACACTAAACAAAAATACAAAGAAACGCCGCCATTGATAAAGGCGAGGCAAATCTCTTGAAGAAATGTGACACGTGGTGAACTCCTTTTGGTGGGGATACCACGCTACCCTCTCAGTAACACACGTGACCAGTGTGCATCTTCATTATCAACTATCAAAGGGTACATCAAAGACAAACACTAGACCTCTAATTGATCTCACAATAGGAGAACTTGAGGTTGAAAAGGAACTGGAGAAGCCAAGGATAATGTGTGTGTTTATGTTTCAGCATCATCGAGAGACATCCATAGAGAATCCATTTACTAAGTAGGCCCCTCCAAAAATAGGCCAAGCATTTTCTCCAAGAGAACCGACCAGCTACTTCCTTCCAAGACCACATGGCGGGACTCCAAAGTAGATATCGAAAAAGGAACGAAACAACTTGTCAAAATATGTTTACACAACGAACGACTTTCCTGTATTGCATGAGATGGAAAGAAAAGATTGCATCGTCTCCTCGTCACGCTCAAAACCTGCTAGGAGATTGATGAGTACATTTTGCATTAGTTTTCACCTTAATTTTTTTAATCTTAGTCATAGGATTTTTCGTGTTTTGCCGTGTTCACATGCCCTTTTGTCACACTTCACCAGGATTCCAAAGAAGTAGGAGATTTGAGCATTGGTTGGAGAACACCTATTTTGGTGTAAAATATGCTAATTGGACGTCATAAAATCCTTCCATATGGATATGATCAAGTGGGGAGAAACCAAGCCACGTTTGGTGATTCAGAAGAAAAGAGAGTGCATGGTAACCGCATGCTCCCATACCAGCGGTCGTATCGTACCTTGCCGCCTCCCCCTATTCTGCTAATTCTACCCCATGGGATTGGATCTCAGATGTGAATAGAAAGACCCCAAACCATGAAGCAAAAGCAAAAAAGCTCACCTTCGTAAGGGATCAAGAGAGGGAATCAGGAGAAGGGCAACACTGTCCAAGTTAACACTAGTACAGCGAAGTGCTATACAAATGGTTTTTAACCCCTTTTCGTGATGGCATTTGAACCGTCGCCTAGTGAGTGACGGTGATGGGGGGGGGGGGGGGGGTCCTTCGCACACGACCCAGAAACCGTCGGGAATATGCCCTCCTGGCACACACGCTCGGCAAAATAAGGTCGTGTGCGACCGGCGAACGCTCAAATACGGAAATACGTACAGTAGAGCCAAAAATATAATTATATAGGCGAAATTGTTTCCGATCGTATGTACATCCCACACAGTCGCTCCAAGAAAAACGTTTCCATCAACAGATACATCACACACAATTTTCCTCGTTAAATCGTTTGTGATAGCGTTGCCATTGCACACGATATTAACAATTTTATCGTTTGCGTTATTGAATGCATCACACATGGTGCGTAGAAGAAATTGTGTGGCAAAGGCTGTCCATCACACACAATTTTTATGTGGTAAACATTTGCGTCAGCTCCCTAACACAAACAGTTTTCAAGAGGATGTCATGTGCGATTGTTCATTAATCTAACACGGTTTATTCATAAAAACTGTGTGCGTTATTGAATGCATTACACACGGTGTTTTCTCAATAACCGTTTGCAATATAAAAGCCAATTAGCAAACTAATTATCTGATTATTAATAATCCATTTATTAATCTAATTGACATTTCATATTAAGCACACAATATATTTCATTTTTATAATTGAAATACATCAGAGTACAACATCATATAGCTTCAACACTCAGCTACCCCGTTACACAACTACCCAGCAACAAGTTTCGCATGCAACATCTATAACCTTTCGAAATTACCATCATAAACGGTACATAGACAGATGTATCTCATCTGGAAAACTGCTAAAGCAGAAGGCGAATATTGAGCCTTCATTGATGTTGAAGGTCTTTGTAACTTTAGGCCAGTGACTGTGGATGATTGACCGTCCATCCTTCGTCCTCTTCAGAAACACTTCAATATTGAACCGTGGGTGTTGTATGAATACCTTTCTTGCCTCTTGACCATACAGGTGGTTTGAGAGGTAATCATCAGTGAACTGCTTTGGAAAGGCCTGAAAACAAGGATGTGCATAAATATCTTCTTTATATTGGAAATGGGGCAAATGAATAAAAAAGGCAAGGTATAATAGTTAGTACCATCTTGTAGTGAACTAATGTCTTCTTCATTGTGCAGACAAAGATCTTGTTGTTTTCTGTCGATAATTTCTTTATCCTAACAATCTTTCCGAGTTTCTTGACTTGACTGATATTCATGGGCAACCCATTTCCCCATATGCAAAAAGGGTCGAACAGTGGGTCAAAACCTCTGACAGCATGACCTACATGTGCAAGACCAAATTATTAAAAACCTAAATATTAGAATGGTTCCTGCAATTGCACAATAATGTGCTATTAGACAACAGACCATGCACATGCTAACCTCGATTGTAAACCTCAGTGCTTCTCATTGTTTCCCAGCAACACATATAAGATAGTTAGTCATCAGGTTAAGTAAGTGTTTGCATGCTATCAGTAAAATATGTTGATGAAAAATAAGCACATTGCAGATTCATTAGATTAATTCAAGCCACATGGAAAACCCATTTATCCAAACCAAGCATGATTAAGAAATAGGAAATATAGCACGTGTATATGTTTTTCATGTATTAAGTGCAGCCAAATTCGATTTATTCCTCACATGCACAACAATACAAAATTCTACCCACGACAATTAAACATCGCATTGCAGAATTGAACCAAGCAGTTAACTAAACACCACAACAAATGAACCAAACATTAACTGAGCACCACATTGCACAGTATAATATACTCATAATAGAAGATTAGACAGTTAACCAAACCAAGCATGCTTAACAACTTGGAAATATAGCAATTGTATTTGTTTCTCATGTATTTAGTATAGCCAAATTCAATTTATTCCTCACATGGTAAACAATAACATAATGCATCCACAACAATTGAACATCGCATTGTAGAATTGAACCAAACAAAGAAGTTAACTAAACACCACAACAAATGAACCAAACGTTAACTGAGCACCACATTGCACAATATAACATACTCCTAATAGAAGATTAGACAGTTAACCAAACCAAGCATGCTTAACAACTTGAAAATATAGCAATTGTATTTATTTCTCATGTATTTAGTACAGCCAAATTCGATTCATTTCTCACATGGTATACAATAACATAATGCACCCACAACAATCGAACATCGCTGTAATGTCCACGATGCGGCTATATCTCTCATGTGTCGAGGCATGACTTGAAGGCATAACCGCATGGTGGTTTTGTCACAAGAGGGGTAATATTCACACAATCCCATGTACTGAATAAGAAAGGGATAAAGACCTGGCTTACAATCGCCACATCACACAAATAACAAGTTAAACATACACCATCCAGAGTACAATCAAGGTCTGACTACGGAACCAAAATAAAAGAAGACAACCCCAAATGCTAGATCCCCGATCGTCCCAACTGGGCACCACTATTAATCATCCGAAAAAGACACATAGTAACGACCAAGGTCCTCGTCGAACTCCCACTTGAGTTCGATAGCATCGTCTGGACTGGTATCATCGGCACCTGCAACTGTTTGGAAGTATCCATGAGTCATGAGGACTCAGCAATCTCACACCGCAAGATCAAGACTATTTAAGATTATGGGTAGGATAAGGTAGTGAGGTGGAGCTGCAGCAAGCGGTAAGCAAAATATGGTGGCTAACATACGCAAATAAGAGTAAGATGAGAAGCTACGCAACGGGCATGGCTACACAAGCGGTCGTGAAGCTAGAAATGATCAAGAAGTGATCCTGAAACTACTTATGTTCAAGCATAACGCAAGACCGTGTTCACTTCCCGGACTCCGCCGAAAAGAGACCATCACGGCTACACACGCGGTTGATTCATTTTAATCAAGTCAAGTACCAAGTTCTCTACAACCAGATATTAACAAATTCCCATCTGCCTCATAATCGTGGGCAGGGCTTTCGAAAGTTTATACCCTGCAGGGGTGTCCCAACTTAGCCCATCACAAGATCTTATGGTCAACGAAGGATATTCCTTCTCCTAGGAAGACCCGATCAGACTCAGAATCCCGGTTACAAGACTTTTCGATAATGGTAAAACAAGACCAGCAAGACCACCCGACTGTGCCGACAAATCCTGATAGAAGCTGCACATATCTCGTTCCCAGGGCACACCGGATGAGCAATCCGTACAACTAAAACCAGCCCTCAAGTTTCCCTGAGGTGGCGCTGCAAAGGGCTCTAGTGTGGACCAATACTCAGAGGAGCATTGGCCCGGGGAGGGGGGGTTTAAAATAAAGATGACCCTCAGGCTCGCGAAAACCAAGGGAAAAAGTCTTAAGTCCTTCTTTGGTTCATAGGATAGGAATTTTATAGGAATAGGAAAATTATAGGAAGTGAGATGACATGCATCTCAATTCCTATACGGAAAGAGATGTCATTTGATGCATAGGATAGGAATTTTTCCATTGAGTCTTAGCTAATGTTTTTTTCCTCCAAAATGTGAAGGATTGATTCCTATCCTACATAGGAATAGGAATCCATTCCTACAAACCAAAGGGTTTCAAAGGAAATTTTTCTTTGCAAATCCTATCCTATAGAAATCTTATGAAATTCCTACAAATCAAAGGAGGCCTTAGGTGGCAAATGGTAAAACCAAGATTGGGCCTTGCTGGAGGAGTTTTATTCAAAAGCGAACTGTCAAGGGGGTCCCATAAATCCGCAACCGCGTAACGCAAAATCAAGGAACATAACACCAGTATGACGGAAACTAGGGCGGCAAGAGTGGAACAAAAACCAGGCAAAAGGCCGAGCCTTCCACCCTTTACCAAGTATATAGATGCATTAATTAAAATAAGAGATATTGTGATATCCCAACATAAACATGTTCTAACATGGAGCAAACTTCAACTTCACCTGCAACTAACAACACTATAAGAGGGGCTGAGCAAAAGCGGTAACATAGCCAAACAACGGTTTGCTAGGAAGGTGGGTTAAAGGCTTGACATGGCAATATGGGAGGCATGATATAACAAGTGGTAGGCAGCGCGACATAGCGATAGAATGAACAACTAGCAAGCAAAGATAGAAGTGATATCGAGGGTATGGCCATCTTGTCTGAGATCCCGCAAGGAAGAAGAATGAGTCCATGAAGAAGACAAACAGATGTAGTCGAACGAATCCACACAAACGCAACATAACCGGAACTATGAAGGAGAAGTGCAACCGGGAAGAAACACACAACATGGTAAACAACCATCACATCAACATGGCACGATGCACAATCAAGTATGATGCATGTCCGGTTTAAAGAGGCATGACATGGCAAAGTGCACAAACAACACTACAAATTAAGTGGAGCTCAATATGCAACGAGATGCATATTGACAAAACACCACATTCAATTATTTAGCTCTCTCCCATTTAGGTACTCAACAATATTAAATGTTGGTTAACATGGCAAGTGGTGAGGCATAAGTAAACTAACTATTTAGGCAAGTTTAAATGACGCCGAAAATAACAAGCAACAATTCCGGAAAATCCTCATATGCATTTAGCAATTTAATGCACACAACAATTTTAAACATTTTAATGTTATTATCATGATGCGGATGACATGTGCAAGTTTTATGCAATTTTATGAAAATGTTGACATGAGCATATTATGAAGCATTTGTCATCGTGGTGGAAAGAAAGGGTGCCATGGCGGTGAATCCGAAAATGATGCCACGACAACATATCGGTTCCGATAGCTCATAGAGATACCGGTGCAAAAGGTAGTGTGGCGGGAGCGTGTCAAGCAAGAATGGTGGGGTGATCCCGGATGCCGGGTTCCCACGAGACGACGACAAGGCAACAAGGAACGTACAAGGATCAATTCGGACATGGTGCAAACACGGACATCTCATACATCGCAAGCATTCGTCCACAGGATCATCGGCTCGGCGGTTATACCTTTGAAGCGTGCGGTTCAAGACGGTTCGGGTTCGTCAAGGGAAGTAGAGGAAGTAGACGTTCTCGGGATGGTTGAAGTGGAAGTAGTCATTCATGTTCAGGAAGCGGTAGAGGTACGGGTCTTCGACAATGGTCGTCATACATGCTCCGAGGTCGACGGTAGATGTTCTCGTGATCTTGGCGACAGTAGTGGTACACATTTTCGTAGATGTTCGAGTCATCGGTAGCGGTACTTGGTGAATCCCGAAACAGTCTTGGTGTCTTCGCGCGTAGAGGTACTTGGCGTTTCCGTGTAGCCGAACTTGAGAGGCAACGACATCGTGGTACTTGGCGTCCATGGGTACTTGACAAAGATGAAACGGAACGCGACGACGATCATGCGCGAAGAGGCCCTGGTCTCGCAAGACTTGGCATGAACTCAAAAGAAGCGGCACAAAGACCTCGGTTCAAAGGTGGGGGTCTGAGCTGGGGCACTGCAGCAGGGCGGCGTGAGGAGGGCCATGGCAGGCATGGGTCTGCCGGACCTGCAGCTGCGGCTGATGACGATGGCAGAGGAGACCTTGAAGTCGGCCTTGGCATCACTTGACCTAGGAGAAAGCAGAGGTGGTGAGGAGCACGCGAATGGCCGGATCCAGCCACTGAAGACCACCGGGGTCCCATTCCCGGCCGGATCGAGGAGAAGCAAAGGAGGCCCGACAAGGAAGGGGCTCGCCGGCTTGGAGGCTGTGGTGGCTGGTGGCCACTCCGGAGTGGGGAAGGCGGCGGGGCAAGAGAGGTGGTGGAGGTGGTTGCCGGTGGGAGGCACGGGGCCGCGTGGGTGTGAAGGGGATCGGGGGAGAGATGGCGCTGAGGGGGAGCGAGACGAAGGGGTGGCAACGCTATGAGGGAACGAGGGAAGAGATCGAGAGATGGGGAACGGGCTCCCTGGCGGCTAGGGTTTACAGCGAGTCTGCTGGCCCGGGGAGGTTGGGCCGGTCTGGGCTGCAGATGCGTTGGGAGGCCGGCCCAGTGGAGAGGTAAAACAAGCAAGGAGGCCTGCTGGACAAATAAAAAAAAGGTTTCCGCATTTCGAAAATAGAGAAAGGCAAAAGGAGAGGATAGAGATGGAATCCCAACAAGCGACATATTTTTCTGGAGACAGAAAATATATAGAAGGTTTAATAAAAATGGTTGGATAGGGGTTTAGAAGATACAACTCGAATAAGTTTGAATAAAACTCAAACTGTTTGAATTTGGAAGCAATCTAAAGAGAGGCCAAAAGAGATGAGATTTTACTGGTAGCCCCATAGCACGATTTATGGGCAGAATATGAACATTTATGGAGAAAGATAAGAATTGTAGAATCTGGAAACGGGAGAGATTTAAAATGCAAGTTTGTTTGGGTTGATTCTATACGAATTGAATATTTATTGTAGCTCCCTAAAATATTGGGAGGATATGTTATAAAGAGAAATCACCATGTGAATTCTCTCGATTTAAATAGATCGAAGATCCTTGCAATTTATTTAGTTGAGTTAAAAAAAGAAAAGACATGACGCAATGCACATAATGACATGAAGCAATGCAGCAAACAAATAAATACACACAACGATAACGAAAACATGGAAGGCGTCTGGAGCATCGGTCTTGAGGCATCACAACACTCCTCCACTTACAAGAGATCTCGCCCCGAGATCTAAGGATGACACCGGAGAGAAGCGGAAGAGGAAGAGAAGAGGTAAAACTAAGTTGCTTCTTTGACAAACGAGTGAAACCAATGAACCTTGAGAAGTTGAACAACTGGAAAGAAAGAATACAGTGGAGATGGACGAAGTTGAAAACACTCTGTTAGAAAAGAGGAACAAGGAACATTGCAAAAACCTTGGGGTTACAAAGACATGAATGAAAAACTCCAGCGTCAAGGAAGGACAAGTAACCACTCCGGTTGAAACAGAATAAAAAAGGAATGAGAATGAGAGGATGCAGGAAGCACTCCGGTAGAAAAGAAGCAAAACTTGACAACATGTGAATCGCGAAACATGAAGGAAACTGTCAAAATGAGATAATACCACCTCAAAATATGAGAGAGAAAGAATTGTACTTCGGAATGCAAGAAGAAGAATACTTTAACTCCTCAAAACAAGACATGTGTTGACCACCATGTTTATTTGAGAGTATAGCTTGGCGGATCTTAACTTCGAGGGAGATCTTGAAGAACAATTGAAGAATGAAAAGAATCCTTGACGAGCCACCATGAAGAAACTCTCGAAGAACTCCGGATAGATAAAAAGAAGGTCGCAAGGAAAAGAAGTTTGAAAAGAATAAGATGAATCCTTGCATCGATTAGATGGAGCTTCCCGACGGTATAACCGAGAAAACTTGGAACTCCGGAAAGAAAGATGAACAACTGAAATCAAGAATTTTGATGGACCTCCGGAATAAGGAATTAATCACTTGGATGAAACAATAATAAGAATTATGTTATGCGTATCCTTCACCAATTTAGATTGATGACAAGCAAACAGATTGCATACAACTTATGCTCGAAGAAAGGATGAAGAGAGATATAGCGTAAACTTGAGAAAAGTCTTCAATGATCCACCGGTAGGATTGGAAAGAATGAATGAATTGATATGAGAACCAAGGAAGAGAACTCTTGAACGAACAACCGTAAGAATTGAAAATGAACGAAGAAAAATAAATAAAGAAATATCGGGAAGAATTATAAAAAGAACGAAGATACTTGAGAGAATTTAGATACATTAGAACGAAGAGATCCTAAACTGATTAGAGGATATTTAAACGATGCACCGGTAAGATTTGGAGAATGAGAGCTGAAAGCTGGAATGAATAATCCTGAGGTGATGGGCTTCGAAGAATCAAACTAAAAATACTCCTGAATTGCTCCGGATGGGTGAAAAGAATTCTCACAATCAAAAACAATTATGAGAGGATGGCAACAAGCTTTAACTACGAATCTTTGAGAGAACGAATAAGATTTGAAGGAGAAACTCTTCTTCGGTCTTCAAAATCCGAGAATGACGAGGAGAAACACCACCATGATTATTGAGGCACTCCGGAACAATGAAGGATAGGAAGGTTGAACCAACGATGAAATAATATGAAAGATCTTGGAGAAAGACATTTTACTAATGACAATTCATTCTTACGTCAAACTTTGAAAAGAATTTGGGAATAACTCCGCAAAAATTAGAAGAGTCAGGTAAGATCCTGGGAAAAGACCTATGGGTTAGGGCCCACTCAAAGAAACACCGTTGAACAATTTAAAAGATAGATTGTGCCGGTTGAATTAAGTGGCTTGAATGGGATAACAACCTCAAAATAACTTGAACGGATCGAGAATGGAAATGTGAATCTTCTGAGATATCTTCGGCACTCCAGAACAAATGAATAGCGAGAAGTGAATGATTAAGAGGTACACCGGCATGAGAAAGCATGTGAAACGAGTAAAATGATATGATCAACAAAGATTGAATTGAATCCACCGGAGAAGAAAAGAGAACGAAGAATAATAAACTTGAAGATCTGTTAGTATCTTCCTGAGAACCACCGGATAAGAACATTGACGGAAAAGAATGGAGATACTTCACATGCATAAGATGGATACTCGATTAAGAAATCTGAGTTCTTGAACAAACAAGGGGTGGGAGGGTGGGTAAAACAAATGCAATTTGGGACGGATGAAACAAACACCGTTGCAAAGAACTGAGAATTGATCTAGCAAACATTGAAAGGGTAGGATTAACTTGAAGAGAAGCGGTTGAAAATAGAATTGAGATGACAATCTCGAAAATTAAGAAGGGTTAGTATTCACACAGGAATATGAGAACACCGCTTAGGAAAGGTATGGAATCAACACTTGACATTGAAGCAACTCGAATACCATAACTCAAAACAAAACAAAGGATTTGGCTTGCAGAATAAGCCGAAACAAACATATGATAGAGATTTACCCAATCCCATATCATGCATCTGTCTGTTAGAAAGATATCCTAAGAGCTACTTGAATTCCCACTTATAAACTCCCGAAACTTTCTGGTTATGCAATCTGGTGTTGGGGATACATGGGAAGCATAATATCTCACCCAAACTAACAATCCCTACATCCAACTGTATCCATCCGTCAACACATAACCAAGAAACCTTCGGAAATCATGTACCTCAACCTTCGAAAAGCATCTGTTATACGAGTTATGGCAATACTCCCGAATTCCCGCCCCAGTATTGGGTGGCGTCGAGGTTATCTCAGCAACGACTGCATAAAATAGATTTTCAATGTCGGAGAAACTCAGGTATTCCAGTATTGCAACGATAAAATTGTGACGACAACACCTCGGAGCTCAACTCCCCGGGACACTGCCACAACCCCTAAATGTCAGGAGGCACCAAGGACAATGTTTTCGTCACAAGACTATCGGAACGATCCCAAGATACCCGCGTGATCCTAAATTTTTTTAGTGAAATTTGAGAAGAGGAAAGTCAAAGCATCTACGTCAGGGGACCTCACCAGAGCGACGAAGGGATTGAGGAGTAAAAATAATCATACTCTCCGATATATATATAATCCTAAGACTCAAAACATTTTTGTTCTAGACTCTACAACACCAGCGATTCGATCAAGCAGGGGGCTCCTAAGCCGGGGATGGCTCTGATTACCAACTTGTAATGCCCACGATGCGGCTATATCTCCCACGTGTCGAGGCATGACTTGGAGGCATAACCGCATGGTGGTTTTGTCGCAAGAGGGTAATCTTCACACAATCCTATGTACTGAATAAGAAAGGGATAAAGAGCTAGCTCACAATCTCCACATCACACAAATAACAAGTTAAACATACATCATCCAGAGTACAATCAAGGTCCGACTACGGAACCAAAATAAAAGAAGACAACCCCAAATGCTAGATCCCCGATCGTCCCAACTGGGCATCACTACTGATCATCCGGAAAAGACACATAGTAACGACCAAGGTCCTTGTCGAACTCCCACTTGAGTTCGATAGCATCGTCTGGACTGGTATCATCCACACATGCAACTGTTTGAAAGTATCCGTGATTCACGAGGACTCGGCAATCTCACACCCGCGAGATCAAGACTATTTAAGCTTATGGGTAGGATAAGGTAGTGAGGTGGAGCTGCAGCAAGCGGTAAGCAATATATGGTGGCTAACATACGCAAATAAGAGTAAGATGAGAAGCTACAGAACGGTCGTGAAGCTAGAAATGATCAAGAAGTGATCCTGAAACTAATTACGTTTAAGCATAACACAAGACCGTGTTCACTTCCCGGACTCCGCCGAAAAGAGACCATCACGGCTACACACGCGGTTGATTCATTTTAATTAAGTCAAGTGTCAAGTTCTCTACAACCGGACATTAACAAATTTCCATCTGCCTCATATCCGCGGGCACGACTTTCGGAAGTTTATACCCTACAGAGGTGTCCCAACTTAGCCTATCACAAGCTCTCACGGTCAACGAAGGATATTCCTTCTCCCGAGAAGACCCGATCAGATTCAGAATCCCGGTTACAAGACTTTTCGACAATGGTAAAACAAGACCAGCAAGACCACCCGACTGTGCCGATAAATCCTGATAGGAGCTGCACATATCTCATTCTCAGGGCACACCGAATGAGCAATCTGTACAACTAAAACCAGCACTCAAGTTTCCCCGAGGTGGCGCTGCAAAGGGCTCCAGTGTGGACCAGCACTCAGAGGAGCACTGCCCCCCCGGGGGGGGTGGTTAAAATAAAGATAACCCTCGGGCTCGCAAAAACCCAAGGGAAAAAGGCTTAGTTGGCAAATGGTAAAACCAAGGTTGGGCCTTGCTGGAGGAGTTTTATTCAAAGCAAACTGTCAAGGGGGTCCCATAAATCCCCAACCGCAAAAGGAACACAAAATCAAGGAACATAACACCAGTACGACGGAAACTAGGGCGGCAAGAGTGGAACAAAAACCAGGCAAAAGGCCGAGCCTTCCACCCTTTACCAAGTATATAGATGGATTAATTAAAATAAGAGATATTGTGATATCCCAACATAAACATGTTCCAACATGGAGAAAAGTTCAACTTCACCGGCAACTAACAACACTATAAGAGGGCCTGAGCAAAAGCGGTAACATAGCCAAACAACGATTTGCTAGGAAGGTGCCTTAGAGGCTTGACATGGCAATATGGGAGGCATGATATAACAAGTGGTAGGTAGCGCGACATAGCGATAGAACAAATAACTAGCAAGCAAAGATAGAAGTGATATCAAGGGTATGGTCATCTTGCCCGAGATCACGCAAGGAAGAAGAACAAGTCCATGAAGAAAACAAACGGACGTAGTCGAACGAATCCTCACAAACGCAACATAACTGGAACTATCAAGGAGAAGCGCAACCGGAAAGAAACACACAACATGGTAAACAACCATCACATCAACATGGCACGATGCACAATCAAGTATGATGCATGTCCGGTTTAAAGAGGCATGGCATGGAAAAGTATACAAACAACACTACAAATTAAGTGGAGCTCAATATGCAACGAGATGCATATTGACGAAACACCACATTCAATTATTTAGCTCTCTCTCGTTTAGGTACTCAACAATATTAAATGTTAGTTAACATGGCAAGAAGTGAGGCATAAGTAAACTAACTATTTAGGCAAGTTTAAATGAGGCCGGAAATAACAAGCAACAATTCCAGAAAATTCTCACATGCATTTAGCAATTTAATGCAAACAACAATTTTAAACATTTTAAATGTTATTATCATGATGCGGATGACATGTGCAAGTTTTATGCAACTTTATGAAAATGTTGACATGAGCATATTATGAAGCATTTGTCACCGTGGTGGAAAGAAAGGGTGCCACGGTGATGAATCTGAAAATGATGCCACGACAACATATCGGTTCCGGTAGCTCACGGAGATACCGATGCAAAAGGTAGTGTGGCGGGAGCGTGTCAAGCAAGAATGGTGGCGTGATCCTGGATGCTGGGTTCCCACGAGAGGACGATAAGGCAACAAGAAACGTACAAGGATCAATTCATACATGGTGCAAACACGGCCATCTCATAGATCGCAAGCATTCGTCCATGGGATCATCGGCTCGACGGTTATACCTTTGAAGCGTGCGGTTCGAGACGGTTCGGGTTCGTCGAGGGAAGTAGAGGAAGTAGACGTTCTCGGGATGGTTGAAGTGGAAGTAGTTGTTCATGTTCGGGAAGCGGTAGAGGTATGGGTCTTCGACAACAGTCGTCGTACACGCTCCGAGGTCGACGGTAGAGGTTCTCGCAATCTCGGCGACAATAGTGGTACACGTTTTCGTAGATGCTTGAGTCATCAGTAGCGGTACTTGATGAATCCCTAAACGGCCTTGACATCTTCGCGCGTAGAGGTACTTGGCATTTTTGTGTAGCCGAACTTGAGGGGCAACGACATCGTGGTACTTGGTGTCCATGGGTACTTGACAAAGATGAAACGGAACGCGACGGCGGTCATGCGCGAAGAGGCCCCGGTCTCGCAAGACTGGGCATGAACTGAAAAGAAGCGGCACAAAGACCTCGATTCAAAGGTGGGGGTCCGAGCTGGGGCACTGCAGCAGGACGGCGCGAGGAGGGCCATGGCAGGCACAGGTCTGCCGGACCAGCAGCTGCGGCTGATGACGACGGTAGAGGAGACCTTGGGGTCGGCCCTGGCATCACTTCACCAGGGAGAAAGCAGAGGTGGTGAGGAGCACGGGAATGGCCGGATCCAGCCACTGAAGACCATCGGGGTCCCGTTCCTGTCCGGATCGAGGAAAAGCAAAGGAGGCCCAACGAGGAAGGGGCTCGCTGACTTGGAGGCTCTGGTGGCAGGCGGCCACTCCGGAGTGGGGAAGGCGGTGGCGCTGTGACGAAGGCGGCGGGGCAAGAGAGGTGGTGGAGGTGGTTGCCGGTGGGAGGCACGAGGCCGCGTGGGCGTGAAGGGGATCGAGGGAGAGATGGCGCTGAGGGGGAGCGAGACAAAGGGGTGGTGGTGCCATGAGGGATCGAGGGAAGAGATCGAGAGATGGGGAACAGGCTCCCTGGCGGCTAGGGTTTACAGCGGGTCTGGTGGCCCAGGGGAGGTTGGGCCGGTCTGGGCTGCAGATGCGTTGGGAGGCCGACCCAGTGGAGAGGTAAAACAAACAAGGAGGCCTGCTGGACAAATAAAAAAAAGGTTTCCGCATTTCCGAAAATAGAGAAAGGCAAAAGGAGAGGATAGATATGTGTAGGATCGAAAGTATGTCTAGAGGGGGGTGATTAGACTACTTGACCAAATAAAAACTTAACCTTTTCCCAATTTTAGTTCTTGGCAGATTTTAGCTATTTTAGGACAAGTCAAGCAATCATCACACAATTCAAGCAAGCATGCAAAGAGTATATTGGCAGTGGCTTATGACAAGTGAAACTCGGTGGCGCCGGATAGGAAGAATCGGTAGGACCGAGTTTGGCTTAGGGTCTAGGTCATATGTGGATATGGGAAAGTAGTTGAGGATTTTGGAGCATATCATTAAGCACATGAAGCAAGAGGCTCATTAAGCAATACCTCATCCCTCCTTGATAGTATTGGCTTTTCCTAAGGACTCAATGTGATCTTGGATCACTAAAATATAAAATAAAGAGTCTTGAGCTTTTGAGCTTGAGCCAATCCTTTGTCCTTAGCATTTTGAGGGTTCCACTTTCACATCCATGCCATGCCAATCATTGAGCTTTCCTGAAACAATCATCTTGGAATAGCATTAGCTCAATGAGCTATATGTTGTTATGAATTACCAAAACCACCTAGGGATAGTTGCACTTTCAATCTCCCCCTTTTTGGTAATTGATGACAACATATAGATCAAAGCTTTGACAAATAATAAGCATGAAATATATCGTCGCTTTGAGAAGTATGTGATAAGTAAGAGCTCCCCCTAAGTTTGTGCATATTTAAAATTTGCTTTGGATTGCAAATGCGCAAGGAGTTAGAGTCATGGGTTACTCTTCCATGTCACATACATCTTGGTGGAGCACTCAAAAATGATAAGAATGAAATACATGCACTCATCACCAAGAACAATAAATGATCACAAACGATAGATAGAATGATAATATTTAAGCAAGCATTAAGCAAACATTAAGTGTATCTTATGATCAAACACATGATCATCAATGTCTCACAAATAATGACGTAGTATCAAGCACTCAAAAGCAAATAAGTTCGAAAAAAACCAAATAAAACAAGAGAGAATAAAAGCAACACTCTCTCTCGAAGCCTATGATCTATACATTTTCTCCCCCTTTGGCAACAAGTTACCAAAAAGTTCCTAGAAAATGCATAGTGCTAAGTCGACGCTCAGGCTTGATCTTCAGGTGGTGGTGGAGTCCGGAGCACTCCAAGGATAAAGCCTTTGGTAGACGTGGTCGGAGTCGAGGCTGAAGTGGATGCCGGAGCTGGTGGAACTGAGGATGTGGCTGGTGCAGACGTTGTAGCTCTGGTGTCAGCAACTGGCAGTGCAGACGACCTCGGACCTCGTGGCACCCTCGCAAAAGCATCAGTCGTGGTCCTGCCTCTCCTCTCATTCATGTCCTCCTGGAGCTGCTCCACGGCAGTCTGTATCTCTGTCACCTTGATGTCCAAGTCATAGAACCTTTGTTCCATGATCCTCTCTAAACTCGCCTGGTTCTGAGTCAGGGTGGCTATACTCTGCTCAATCCGCAGGGTGGACGCAATCAGGTAACCAAGCTGCTCTTGTTTGGTTTTCATGAAGTAATAAGATGCCTCCGCTTGAGTAGGCATCCTGGAATCTTTCTCCTTCTTCGCCTTCTCCTTCTGAGCTTGTGCATGGGCAGATGATGGTTCATTCTCAGTCATAACAACTTCATTGTTCTCGAAATCGGGACGGATGGGCAGGTGTTCCTTATCCAACAAATATACGCCCGTGCCCATCTTGGAGTTGATGAGCTCCTGAATCTGAGGGGCATATCCACAGCTCCTCTTCTGATCTGCCGCAGTCCTTTTGATCGTTTCCACTATGAGGCTCATGACTTTGAATTTTTGAGGCACATCAAAAACATGAAGCAAATTGATCGCGTGACCTCTGATCATCTTGTGATCTCCAGACTTGGGCAGAAGGGTGTGCCTAAGGATCCAGTTGATCGTAGGCAATCCTGATAGCAGATAATGCACTGAGCCAAACTTGAACGTGTCAAGTGCTTCATTCGGAATCTCCTTGTACATGTTGGACATGGAGTTGTGGTCCATCTTTTTCTTGGCATAAATGTCCAAGTCATCTGCTTGCTCCTCTGGAGCATTGATTAGCTTCGCCCATTCCTCAACAGCAGAGTTGTACCTTGTACCTTCTGACATCCATGTGATCCTGCCATCCGGATAAAAGTGTGTTGTGGAGTAGAATTGCATGATCAGTTCCTCGTTCCACTTTGTGAGCTTCTGCCCAACAAAGTCTGCAACTCCACACGCACTAAAGCTGTCAAATACTCCAGGGTAGTACTCTTCATTGTCCTTGATATAGGTCCAGTCGACCCATCTCATGTCACATACAATTGGCTTCTTGTCAAGTAGCACTGTCTCATAGAAATCCTGCTGCTCCTTGGTATGAAACCTGTAGTCCACTGCAGTCCTTCTCCTAGAGGCGTATGGATCTGCTTCTCTCCATTTCCTGAGCCCTGAGTCTCTCCTGAGCTTCATATCCTCAGCCACAGGATGAGCATCGTTGTGGTCTGGGATCTTGGGCTTGAGCTTCCGAAGGACATTTTCTTCCTCATCCTCTGCAACAGTCTCAGGCACTGGGGCCTTGTTCTTCTCAGTGGCTGGGATGCTTCTTGTGTTTCTCTTTGGTGCACTCTTAGGCTTAGATGCAGCCTTAGGTGCTTCCTTGGGCTTGGATGCAGCTCCCCCTGACCTTATGGCATCTCCCATAAGCTTGGGTGCCTTGGGCGCTGGTGCAGCTGCCTCTTCTTCCTCTTCCTCTTCCATGATGGAAGCTTTGCCAAGCACCCTAGCCATAGTCTTTTTCACCCTCTCCTTTCTTTTCTTGCCCTCAGCTGCAGCTGGCTCTTGGGAAGTGGGCTTCTCAGTCGAGGCTCTAGCCTTTGACATGGGCTGCCTGCCTGCTGGCCTTTTGATCTTTAGACCTGGCTTAGTGCCTTGGGCTGGCTCAATTCTCTTGGAAGTGGCCTCTTCCTCTGCCACATAGTCCTCATCTTCAGAATCTGAGGTTTTCTTCTTCCTTTGCCTAGTGGCAGCTGTAGGAAGGTTGCTGGGTGTGCTCCTGCTGCCATCATCTGAGGAACTTGAGGGACTAGTGCCCTCACTCAACTGCACTTGCTCCTCTGACAAGTTTTGGCTGTCACTCTGGTCTGACATGATGCAAACTGACTACTGACCCTGTGAATAGATTATAGAGGAGATAGAGTGGATGAGCATCACAAAATGCAGAGATTTTTGCAAAAGAATAATTCAAAAACCTAGTTTTAGTTTCCCACTGAAATCATCTCGGATCTACCGACTTTCAAACTCGGTGATACCGAAGCAGTTTTGGAACCTAAACTAGTGAACTCGGTAGGACCGAGTCACAGTTCGGTGGCACCGAGACTGCTAGGGTTTCACTGAGTTCAAAAATCAGTCACACCGATAAGTAATTCTCGGTCAGACCGAGTCTCACTTGTGCAATGGCATAAGCCAAATCGGTGGGACCGAGTTTTTCAACTCGGTGGGTCCGAGATGGTTTCGGCGGAGACCTGAACCTAGAATTTTCAAATCAAACCTAATCTATGAGCGTTTTGACTGGATAGGAGTTTATCAAACGTGGCTAGAAACAATATGATCACAATGTGCTAGGAATCAGATTGAGGAATAGCACAAAGATCAAGTCCATACCCTAGTTCACAGGGGACTTGCTACGGCGGCAACGGTGGGGCAGAAATCCCGTTGACGGCGACGGAGACCAGCGATTGGAGGCTGCTGGCGGTGAGAAGATGATCTGGAGACCTCGAGGGCAGAGCAGGCTATCGCGCGGGCGAAGGGGTTCGGAGAAATTTCCAAATTTTGCCCATGACTATATATAGCCCGACCCTGTCGGTGTGACCGAGTGGAACAACTCGGTGGCACCGAGATTCATAACTACGTGCAGTTATTGAAACTCGGTGTGACCGAAAGGTTCAAATCGGTTGCACCGAGATCGAAAACCTAGATCAACTTAATGATCTCGGTAGGACCGAAAGTGGAGTATCGGTCAGACCGAGAATCATAAAGAGGTTTTGGAAGTTTAAGTCTATGACGAATCGGGGACTCCGAGCGCTCCTCACACAGAGTGGTTCGAATCTGACTTGATCAAATTTTGTGATGCAGCATGAATAGAGTTTGAGACGAGAAAAGCATAGATAGCTAGAGGAGGTTCTTAGGCATTCTTGTCCATCCACTTGGCAAAAAAAAGGTAAAGCCGAACAATCAAAGCAACAAGTGGATGTCCTCGAATGAGTAAAATATGCAACCAGCATGCTCACACAATAAGATGGCAAATGAAATATGTGGCAAGACATGCACAACCAATTCTAGCATCTATTCAAGCAATTTGCGATGACTAGGTCATCTATATATGAGTATATTGACTTAGGAGTCAAGTGAGAACACTTGATCATAGGTCATACTCATCATTTAAGCTCAAGTGTGGTTACCACTTTTACATAAAGCATTGTTGTGTTCACATCTTTAGAGTTGCTTTAGCTCAAGTCTTAGAGTAAAGCTCCCCCTAGATGTGATATCCCCCCTAAGAGGGATGAACTAACCTTGGGTTTTGTCGATGATGACTTCATGTAGATATTGAAGATGTGGATGCTCAATGTTGATGTAGATCTCTTGGAGCTATCCATTTGAGTGAATTGCACTTTCAATACCTACATGGGTTAGTCCCACAAGGAACAAACAAGGATATCCATAGACATAGAGTGATGCACACAAAAGATGATGTCCATGAAAACTTTTAGGTTACCTTGTCCCTTGTCTTACCAACAAGAGGGTTTGTGACTCCTTGAACTAGTGCAAGATGTGGAAGTTGATTGCACTTGTTCTTGCCAAAATGATAAGAGTGAAGTATGTTGGCGGAGTCACCCTCAAGAACTCTCTAGTTCTTCTTCTTTTGAATCCACATCATCTTGATGGGAATCCTTGGAGTTGTAGTCGTACTTGATGAAGTGGAACTTGAAGTAGTCTTAGGAATCCACTTGACTAAGGTCTTAGGAGCTTCTTCAAATGCATCAATTTCCTCTTGAAGCTTGTCCTTGCCTTTTTGCTCGTAGTTTTGTGGTGGAAGATCATCTTGAGCTTGTGTCCCCTTGAAAGAAGTATACTTCTCTTATTGAGGGACAAACTTTGTCTTGGGGTATTGATCTTCTTCCCATTCAACTCCATTGGTTTTGAACTTTCGTTCAAAACCAGCACCTTGATTCTTCCGGTGCATTCCTTGCTTGCGCACAATTTCCTCGAATTGCTTACTCCCGGCAAGGCTTTTGTACACTCCTTTCTCTATAATTCCCTTCAATGAGCTATTTTCTTGCTCAAGTGTAACTTGGCTAAGAGAATCATTAGTGGAATCAAGAGAACTACTAGAAGCAACAATATTGAATTTAGCATAATCATTGTTACTACTAGAGGAAGAATCTTTCTTGTTAGACTTGACTTGAGGCTTGTAAGTGGATAAGAGTAAACGCTTGGCAATGTAAGAAGAACTTTTCTTGCGGAGATCATCATTGATTGCCTTTAAGAACTCATGCTCTTGCTCAAGATTGAGCTTTTCAAAGCGTAGTTTCTCATGAGCCCTTAAAAGTTCTCGATGATCTTCGAAGATAGTGTCATGAGCTAACTTAAGAGTTTTTAGTTATTTAGTTAGAGCCTCAATCTTCTCCTTATCATTGTCATTCGTTTTATCTTGATTAGTATGATTAATTGGTCTTTCATCATAGTATTCATCACTAGAGTTGTCACCAAGCAAATCATCACCTAACAAGTCATCTTCATCACTATTGAAATCAACATACTCGGGGTGTGTTACCTTAGGATCTTTGGCCATGAAGCATCTTCCAATTCCTTCATTTGGTGAGTCAAATATATCGTAGGAGTTGGTTGACACAAGTGCTAGACCGGCAACACCTTCATCTTGAGTATCTTCGGAGTCGGAGTGATAACTTCTCTCGGAGTGGCTGTCGGAGTCGGATACCCATTCACCAACATGAGCTTGATGTCTTCGTCTTGTGTAGCTCCTTGATGATTTTTCCTTCCTTTCCGAATCCTTGCTTCTCCGTGAGTATCTTCATTCATAACGATCATCTCTACTCCTTCTCTCTCTTGGTGGTGATCCTTTGCTTCTTCTTTTTGGAGAATCTTCTCTTCTCTTGTAGGGAGCCGTACACTCATTGGAACAGTGTCCGAGTCTTCCACAATTGTAACAGTTTCGCTCTCGACTAGAAGATCTTTTGTCATTGTAGGACCTTGACTTGGAGCTTATATCTTTGCTTACTCTTGTAGAACTTGTTGAAGTTCTTCACCATTAAGCTCAATTCTTCATTGAAGTCTTGTTTTTCACTTGATGATGTAGGGGCTTCACATGAGGCTTTATAGGCACCACTTGATTTGTTGTGAAGTTCCTCTTTATCCTTAAGTGACATCTCATGAGCAACAATTCTCCCAATCACCTCCGTTGGCTTGAGATCTTTGTAATTGGCATCATTTGGATCAATGTGCACACGGTATCATATTTTCCATCCAAGGCTCTTAGGATCTTCTTGATGATGAATCTATCGGTCATCTCTTCACTTCCCAAGCCGGCAATCTCATTTGTGATGAGAGCAAGCCTAGAGTACATTTCAGCGACACCTTCACCATCCTTCATCTTGAACTTGTCAAGTTGGCTTTGAAGCACATCCAACTTGGATTCCTTGACGGAGTCGGTACCTTCGTGCATATCAATCAAAGTGTCCCAAATTTCCTTTACATTCTCAAGGCGGCTGATTTTGTTGAATTCTTCGGGGCACAATCCGTTGAAGAGAATATCACAAGCTTGAGCATTGTATTGCAACATCTTCAACTCATCCGCGGTAGCTTCACGGTTTGGTTCTCTCCCATCAAAGAAGTCACCTTGCAAACCAACACACACAATAGCCCAAACGGCGGGGTTATGTCCAAGAATATGCATTTTCATTTTATGCTTCCAACTAGCAAAATTAGTACCATCAAAGTAAGGACCTCTACGGTGATAATTTTCCCTCGCTAGACGCCATACTCTCCTAGGTTGTGAAACCAAGGCTATGACCACCAAAAGCTATGGAGATCAAGCAAATGGAGACCAAAGCTCTGATACCACTTGTAGGATCGAAAGTATGTCTAGAGGGGGGGTGATTAGACTACTTGACCAAATAAAAACTTAACCTTTTCCCAATTTTAGTTCTTGGCAGATTTTAGCTATTTTAGGACAAGTCAAGCAATCATCACACAATTCAAGCAAGCATGCAAAGAGTATATTGGCAGTGGCTTATGACAAGTGAAACTCGGTGGCACCGGATAGGAAGAATAGGTAGGACCGAGTTTGGCTTAGGGTCTAGGTCATATGTGGATATGGGAAAGTAGTTGAGGATTTTGGAGCATATCATTAAGCACATGAAGCAAGAGGCTCATTAAGCAACACCTCATCCCTCCTTGATAGTATTGGCTTTTCCTAAGGACTCAATGTGATCTTGGATCACTAAAATATAAAATGAAGAGTCTTGAGCTTTTGAGCTTGAGCCAATCCTTTGTCCTTAGCATTTTGAGGGTTCCACTTTCACATCCATGACATGCCAATCATTGAGCTTTCCTGAAACAATCATCTTGGAATAGCATTAGCTCAATGAGCTATATGTTGTTATGAATTACCAAAACCACCTAGGGATAGTTGCAATTTCAATATGGAATCCCAACAAGTGACATATTTTTGTGGAGACAAAATATATAGAATGTTTAATGAAAATGGTTGGATAGGGGTTTAGAAGATACAACTCGAATAAGTTTGAATAAAACTCAGGCTGTTTGAATTTGGAAGCAATTTAAAGAGAGGCCAAAAGAGATGAGATTTTACTGGTAGCCCCATAGCACGATTTATGGGCAGAATCTGAACATTTATGTAGAATGGTAAGAAATGCAGAATCTGGAAATGGGAGAGATTTAAAATGCAAGTTTATTTGGGTTGACTCTATACGAATGGAATATTTATTGTAGCTCCCTAAAATATTGGGAGGATAGGTTATAAATTGAAATCACCATGTGAATTCTCTCGATTTAAATAGATCAAAGATCCATGCAATTTATTTAGTTGAGTTTAAAAAAGAGAAAAGACATGATGCAATGCACATGATGACATGAAGCAATGCAGCAAACAAATAAATACACATGACGATAACGAAAAACATGGAAGGCGTCTGGAGCGTCGGTCTTGGGGCATCACAACACTCCTCCACTTACAAGAGATCTCGTCCCAAGATCTAAGGATGGCACCGGAGAGAAGTGGAAGAGGAAGAGAAGAGGTAAAAGTAAGTTGCTTCTTCGACAAGCGAGTGAAACCAATGAACCTTGAGAAGTTGAACAACTGGAAAGAAAGAATACAACGGAGATGAACGAAGCTGAAAACACCCTGTTAGAAAAAAAGGAACAAGGAACATTGGAAAAATCCTGGGGTTGCAAAGACATGAATGAAAAACTCCAGCATCAAGGAAGGATAAGTAACCACTCCGGTTGAAACAGAAATAAGAAAGGAATGAGAATGAGAGGATGCAGGAAGCACTCCGGTAGAAAAGAAGCAAAACTTGACAACATGTGAATCGCGAAACATGAAGGAAACTGTCAAAATGACATAATACCACCTCAAAAGATGAGAGAGAAAGAATTGTACTTCGGAATGCAAGAAGAAGAATACTTGAACTCCTCAAAACAAGACATGTGTTGAGCACCATGTTTATTTGAGAGCATAGCTTGGCGGATCTTAACTTCGAGAGAGATCTCGAAGAACAGTTGAAGAATGAAAAGAATCCTTGATGAGCCACCATGTAGAAACTCTCGAAAAACCCCGGATAGATAAAAAGAAGGTCGCAAGGAAAAGAAGCTTGAAAATAATAAGATGAATCCTTGCATCGATTAGATGGAGCTTCGCAATGGTATAACCGAGAAAACTTGGAACTCCGGAAAGAAGGATGAACAACTAAAATCAACAAATAAATACACACGATGATAACGAAAAACATGGAAGGCGTTTGGAGCATTGGTCTTGGGGCGTCACAATCGCATTGCAAAATTGAACCAAACAGCCAACCGCGTCACGTCGTCGGCGCGAGGCGTCAACAGTGGCTCGACAGTGAGGTGATCCTCCAAGATCTGGGGGTCGACATGCATGGCAGCCATCGCGACCTCATCCGTGCGTGCGGCCGCGATTTGCTTCTCCACTACCAAATTCTCATTGAGATCCTGGCTATACTACGCGCACCATGGCTTAGGGCGGTGCTTATTTGGTGGAGGGGTCGGTGATTTGGGTGGAAGGTGTCACACCGGCGGTTGAGGCATGTGGGATGTGGAAGGAGGTGGAGGATGGGGGTCGGGTGTGGATTACCTACGTGGATAGGCGAGTCCGAGCAGTGTGAAAGAGGGTCGCCGGCGAGGAGGCGGCGCTGCAAACAAGGAGTGAAGGTTTCAACTTGGAAAAGGAAGGTGAAAATAGGGGAAATGTGGCTTTTGATAAGGGGGAGGGGGCAGGGAGGTAGATATTTCCACGGAAGCCGAAATTTTGGAATCGCTTCAGCGAAAAAACTGGCGCGCAAAGTGTCATCAGACACGGTCCCTTATTCAGAACTGTGTACGATATGTGAACATCACAAACGATTCAGATAGCTTAACCCGTGTGTGATGAGTTTGAACGTCAAAAATTTTGGTTCGAATTTCCCTGGTTACAGTGGTCATCCACATCATTGCATAATTTGGGTACACAAAGGAGACTACAACATACCACACTTCTTAATCGAGAAAGTTCGGTAATTAAACAGAGCTAGCTGACCTAACATTACTCTAACAAATTAAAGATTGACGCTCTTAATTAAACAAAACAATGAGTACTACTAAGGCTGGTGCTCGTCGATCTCCGCCGCGGCCTCCATGTCCAGCTCACGCCCGACGGTCTCCTGGGGAAGGGGCTCCATGGCATCAATTGCACCATACTCAACAAGCATCTCGCCATCTGCGTCTTCCATATATTTAAAATAGGCCGCCACGAGGTGGGCGTGGGCATCCGTGATCTGGGCTTTGGCGGGTTCCGTCATGGCAAGATATACCGCGCAGGAACGGACGGCTACTCAAACTCTCTCGGCGATTGCCAACTCTTCGATCGTGGGTTGTCAACCGTTGTCAAAGAAGCTTCCTTCGATTTGTGCGGTGACTGCCACGAGCTGGGCATGGACGGCCTCGACATGGTCGTGGGCGGCCTCCATCAGGGCTAAGGACACCACTGCGGAATAGACAGCTATTGTGCCGCTCTCGCCAGTTGCTATCCCCGAGGCAGATGCTGCCGCCGCCTGAGAAGCAACAATGGCCATTTGGGCTGTCGTGGCCGCCCGAATGCAGATTGCGCTCACCCTCACGAAGCTTGTTAGCACGCGCGTGGCGGCTGCGGCCGCGCTCTCGCTGGAGTGGGCCGCCGAAGTTGACCTCATGACGCGGGTCCACGTCCCCATCTTTCAGCGACGACAATTGAATAGTGAAATGATATTTGGGGAGTGAGCTAGTGTGCTTGACACACCGGTTGTGGACTGTAGCCAACGCACCTTCTCGCGTAAGCCATAGGCGTACTATACACTGACGATGCTCTTCTGTGTTGCATCTCACATGGTTGGTGATAATAAACTTTGTGCGGTCTATTTGATTTTTTGTCTTGATATGAATTACGTAATGGGGTAATAGCTGCAAAGGATGGTGTTTGAATTGCTAGAACTTTTATCTGCGGTGAACATGCAACTATATGTGTGTCGTCAAAAAAATTGGAATTATTTAGGGTTTGTTTGGACGTTTTTATACATTAACTTGGTTTTGTAGGCATTTCAGGTGCATGATTCTAATTTGAACTACATGCACATGCTCTAGTGCATATAAATTGGTTGAAAAATCAAATTTGTGTCCTTCGGTGCATGCTTACGTCCCATGCAAGAAATGAGAATGAATTTCAAACACCCTACCACCGTCACTCAGTCGCAAACATTGAGATACTTGGTTTTTAAATTCTAGTAAATCCAAAACTCGTCTGAAATTCATGAGACTTGGCATGCTATCATGGTGCGGCATCAACACGCCGTGGTAAAAAATTGTCCCATTTGGGGCAGGTTTGGGTATAAGCTTCTCACAAACCAGAGCTTCTCACAACAAGCGGGATGGTTTCGGTAGGGAACGTGTCACCTTTGAGGATGAAACGATATTCGTTGCCTCTTATTGCTCTCCATATTTTTCTAGTGTTAACATAGAACAACAGGAGTGTTGTGTTCAATTTTGGAATTTTTCAGGGTTCGTATGGACATTTTTATACATTAACTGGGTTTTCTAGGCATTTTATGTGCATAATTCAAATTTGAACTACATGCACATGCTCCAGTGCATATAAATTGGTTGAAAAATCAAATCTGTGTCCTTTGGTGCATGCTTACGTCCCATGCAAGAAATGGGAATGAATGTCAAACACCCTGCCACCGTCAGTCGGCCGCAAACATTGAGACACTTGGTTTTAAAATTCTAGTAAACCCAAAACTCGTCTGAAATTCATGAAACTTGGCATGCTATCATGGAGTGGCATCAACATGCCGTGGTAAAAAATTTGTCCCATTTGGGGCAAGTTTGGGTATAAGCTTCTCACAAACTAAAGCTTCTCACAACAAGCGTGATTTCGGTAGGGAACGTGCCACCTTTGGGAAGGAAACGATATCCATTGCCTCTTATTGCTTTCAAAATTTTTCTAATGTCAACATAGAACAACAGGAGTGTCGTGTTTAATTTTGGATTTTTTCGGGGTTCGTTTGGACATTTTTATACATTAACTGGGTTTTCTAGGCATTTTATGTGCATAATTCAAATTTGAACTACATGCACAGGCTCCAGTGCATATAAATTGGTTGAAAAATTAAATCTATGTCCTTCAGTGCATGCTTAGGTCTCATGCAAGAAATGGGAATGAATTTCAAACACCAGGGCGCTGTTGATTGCTGGCAAAACGTTGAGATACTTTGTTTTTAAATTCTAGTAAATCCAAACTCGTTTGAAATTTATGAAACTTGGCATGCTATAATGGAATGGCACCCAACATGCTGCGGTATTTTTCGTGTCCATTTTAAGAGAAGGCGCACTCGAATAACAACCAACAAAGGTATTTTGAAACAAATAGCTGCCACTGTAACATCTCAAACATTTTGTATAATTTAAATTGTGTGTGTTCTATTAACCATTCACGTGACGCCACGCCTCACTCTTTTAATGGCTAGGAGGTGCCGTGCGGACATGTGCTTGCGTGCGTGACTAAACAGGAGGCGTGCAAGCTGTACTCCAATGCGGAGGCTCACCAGGAAGCGTGCAAGCTGTACGCCGCGCATGCTCATCGAGAAGTGAGCCCTTTGACTTCCATGGTCGCCCGCCTTGCTCGCATCCTCTCCATTAATGGTACCCAAGCAGTAGTTTAATACAGTTTTTAAATATAAAACACTCATCACAAACGTTTTAGTTAGAACACTCGTATGCAAAACCGACAACTTCCCCAGGAAGCCAAGGGAAAATGTGCCTAGCAGGATTTGTGCAGCTCTGGATTGCAAACATTTTAGTTAGAACACCCATATGCAAACCGACAACTTCCCTAGGAAGCCAAGAGAAAATGTGTCGAGCAGGATTTCTGCAACTCTTGATCGCAAACGTTTTAGATAGAACACCCGTATGCAAAGTGAGAGCTATGGTCTTCCCCCTTAAATCGAGGGAAAATTCACAGCGCAGGATTTGTACATCCCTTCAACACAAAAGGTTGTTCTGGATGACCCGTGTGCAATCACGCACAAACAATTTGGTAAGATTTGCATCTGTCATATTGGGTATGTTGCCATTTGTCAAACTGGAAAGATTGACATTTGTTGATCTAGTAACATTGCCATTTGTCAATCCTTGTAACACTGAGATTTGTCAAAATATGCAATTAAAAATCACTAGCATCATCTAATTTTTGCAACTAAAATTCAGTAATTAAGCATATATTTCATTCATAGATTAATTAGTCATTCTTAATTTATACAAACAGTTCAACTCGACAGCTGAACCGACCAAACTTTTACCCAATTGTTGCCAACCACGTACTGAAATAGCTAGTTCAACTATATATACTAGCTAATTTTAAGTACGTTATACAGTTCCACCACACATCTATAGTCAGATGAACTGAACAAAATAGCCCCTAAATACTACTACTATAGAGGGGCTTTGTGCTACTTCCGGCAGCCTCTCCTCTGCCGAGCGCGCTCAGTAAGAGGTAGAGGAGGAGGAGGAGCCTACCGACGAGCTGGACAAATGCAATACGGTGCCTACCCCTGCTACACGTTTAGCGACGCTCGCCAGCTCGTACGCCCACTGCCGTCCCAGACGATCCCTCTCGAAGCGGCCAGATTGCTCATAGATCTCCCGATTCCTCGCCTCTACGTAGGCGTGTGCTACGGCCACGGTTGCGGTAAGGCTCTTTGCATGCTCGACGAGGTGCCCCTCCTCCTCCCGCAGGAACTCGATGTAGCGTGCAAGGTCGCTGGCGAATGTGCAGGCCTGTACCTCGCCTCCCTCATTCGGGCGGCGATGGCAGAGCGGGTGATGATCCCGGCGGTAGACTGTGGGCTAGCGGCCACGGCGGCCGATGATGGGGTGGCGGCCATGACGGCCATCTCCTGCCTTCGGGCTGCGGTGGTGGAGCGGGCGATGGCTAGCAGTGGGGTGGCGTCCACGACGGCCACCTCCCGCCTTCGGGCCGCGGCGATGGAGCGGGCGATGGCCCAGGATTTCGACGGTGGTGTGGTGGTGACGGCGGCCGGCAACAGCTGCAGACGGGCAGCGGCAGTGGAGCGCGTGGTGGGTGTTCCGTGCACACCCAACAGGGACACCACGCACACTACACTACACCGGGGACTGCGCCGCCGCCGCGGTGTAGCCTCCTAGCTGGAGCTGTCTTCTGATGACGGCAGAGTGGCTGAGCGACGACGATGGACCGATGCCATTGGCGATTGGGGGAGAAGCAGACGAGATAAGCTACAGGGAGGGAGGGGAAAATGCGACGCAGGACTCGCCGGCCGTGAGGGTTTATATAGCAGGCCAGTAAGCATTGGGATTTTGGGGGATTTCACTGAGTCGGGCGGGAAGCTTGCGCAGGAACCTGTGAGGTTGCGCTGGAACAGGATCACCGACGATTCATTGGCGCCACTTCGAGCCACCGTTTGGCTAAAAGAATGCCCCCGCGTGCTGCGCAAGCTTGCGCTGTAAGCCGTCTGCGGCAGCGGGGTGACAAGACGTGCGAGAGAAGGACGAAAGGACACGTACACATACAGTTAATACAAAAAGAACATTTGCGATTTAATTACCTAGTATACCCCATCCTGGTTTATAAGTAGGATTTAACTAATAAAATACGAATGCATGTCGCCAAAGATTATATAGTTGGATTCGTATTTGAACATAGTTTCCAGTTATACAATTTTTGTACCATGCATTAACACTTTTTTGGTTAAATTTAAGGTTATATACCAGCAAGCGTTTGCCCACAACACACACAGCTTATTCCATCACAAACAGCTCGGATGGATCAACTGTATGCCACGTATCGCACATGCAACTCTAACCTGATTCGTTCTTGATGTCTCCGACATCACTCGCACAGTTTGTCTTATTTGCCATGTATCACTGTGCCGGCCTCTGCTCGCGTCCCTCGGCAAGCTCTGCTCGCCGTTTGGCGGTGCGGCACGCTCTGCTCGCGTTCGTTGGCGCGCTCGGCTTGTGGACATCTTTTCCTTGCGTGTTCAACTGCTATATGCATACACACACACACACACACACACACACACATACACACACAGCCTGTCTATTCTGATAACACTTCCGCACTGCATGCTCAACGCGAGGGCACTACACTTTCTTTAGCAAGAGCACTGCATTATAGAGACTAGTGAACTTCGCGTCGGAAAAAACTGCGCGTAGTATTTTTTCGGTACTATTTTCGCTCTAATTTTTTAACTGTTTATCGGATCGACGCGTGTAATATACCATTGGAAAGCTACTGATTAGGCGCAACTTTTCCATGTTGAACACTTTTCGAGATTCCCCGCGGTTTAAGAGCAGTTTCAAAAACGGTGTGGCCCACAAAGAGTGGCAGCGTGTGTTTTTTCGCGTTTTTTTCTAAACCGCTTGTCGGAATGAGGCAAATGATACACCGTTGGATAGATATCGTCGAGGTGCATATTTTACATATCTATTATTTTCTCTAATTCGTTACGGTTTAAGAGCAGTTTCAAATTTACTAAATAGCGGAATTCTGTTTTTCAAATTTTTTCAAATTTTCGGTAATGTTTTCGCTCTAGTTTTCTAACCGTTTGTCAAACCGAGGCGTGCAATATACCATTGAAAAGCTATGGACGAGGCGCAACTTTCATATGTTAAAATGTTTTTGAGATTCATTACGGTTTTAAGTTAATTTTGAAAATCGTGCGGCAAACGACGAGTGGCAGCGATCATTTTTCATGAAATTTTTACAAACCGCTGGTCGGAATGATTCAAACGATACGCCGTTGGAAAGATATCGACGAGGCACAACTTTTTCATGTTGAACACTCTCTCTAATTCTTTATGGTTTAAGAGGAATTTCGAATTTACCGAAATGCGGACACTGTGTTTTTCGCGACACCCAAATAGACGTGGGTACTTCATCCGACTGAAAACCGCACTGCATAGGACAGAAAAACCGCACCGCATCATACGGGTAAGAGAACTGCATGGTTTCTTTTATTCAAACGTAATTTGTTCAAGGACGAGAAAATAGAGTGCACTTCACATCGGGTGTAAATGAACCACAACACTACCAAGAAGTAAACCACATTACCTTTTTCCGCTTCCGTAACAATCTTTTTTGCACTTACAGGATGAATAGCATCATACAGCCGACTGCACTACTTCAGAATGAAAACCGCACTACATCGGACGGGCAAGCAAGCTGCATGGCTATTGTACTCTTTTTTCTATTTTATTTTTATGAATAAGTTGTTTTTTTATGAACGAGAGTGGACCGCAGAGATAAGGCCAAGTGAACCACATCAAGAGAAAAAGTGAAATGCAAAACGAGTCTAAGTGAAACGTTGAACCATATCATTTTTTGTCCTTTTTTTAAACTTTTTTACAAATGCATATGAGCTGCATGGTGAGAGCTAGTGAGGTTCATCTTTTGGACCACAGAGAACTCCATTTGTTTTGGTTGAAGAAAGTGAACCTCAAGGTAGAAATAGAGGGACTGAACTTCTTGCAATGTTATTTTTGTTCTGGAGCTGCATTTCTTTGAATGTTATTTTCTTCAAAACAAAAGGAACTGCATAGGACAGAGGTGCGAACCTCTAATAAAATAAAATAAAAATCTCTGTGACAGGACAAATTGAGCCGCATTTTTTCACTTATAACGAACTAAAAAAAGTATGACGCCATCCACCCCTAGTGCAGTATACTTGTCTCTTGCCGCCGACATACAACACCGATGTTTCCGCACTGCACGAACACACATGCCGCACTGCACGGGAACGTGCGGGCCGAACCGCTCGCCAAAGAGCACTGCACGGAAGCTGCTCGAGTGTCTCGGTGGTTTAAACACCTGCAATGCACGAACCCGACTTCTATGAACTTTTCCATTTTGTTTTGTGCTTGCCGAGTCGATCTTGTAGAGGAGATGAGCTCTTACCTAGGTGGCGGACCTGCAGCTCGTCAGGTCAGGACATGCATGAACATGCATACATCCCCACCGGCACAACAAAAAGCAATACGCACTATAAAAATGCACATGGAAACCGCATGCTGGACTGAAGTGCACTACGTGAGCTGCAACCTCACCGGCGGCAGCAGGACGCGGGTCGTCCGCCCACACCCCAGGGCGCAGAGGGCGGAGGGGGGAATGATGAAGGAGCTCGGTGTGGAGGTGTACAGTAGGACTGCCTGTGTGCACTGCAAAATCGAAGACAGAGAGCTGTCGCACGCGTCTTCAGAACTCAAAGAGCAGATGCGCACTGCACCCGAGCGCCATCTTCGTGGTGTTGCCACAGTGTAGGGGGTGGAAAAGGGGGGCAGAGGCCAACCACCTTCCCCAGGACGGAGACCGCCGGATCTGCTCGTTCCGGCTTCTGCAAGTTCACCGGAGGAGCACTACATCGCTGCCGTCGCCTAGACGGGGAGGTTCGGGCGTGGCGCTGGCTGGCGCCGGAGGGAGGAGGGCGGTGGGGAAGACAGGGGTTCGGTGCCTTCCGCAACGGCCCGGATCCGGCGTGCGAGGTGGAGGGCGGTGCGGGGTCGTGGTCGGGGATCGCTGGATCCGAAGGTGGTCGGCAGCGGGATCCCGTGGCGTGGGATCCTACGGCGTGGTGGCGGTGCGTGGCCGGGGCGGCTAGGGTCTTGTGCTCCGGCGGCGCTGCAAGAAGGCGGGGGTGGGTAGGGGCGGCCGGATTTGGCGGCTGTGGGTGGTCGCCGGCGCTGTGGAAGGAGGCAGAGGGTGTGGGTTGGAGTCGGGGTGGGGAAAGAAAGTGCGGGTGGGTCGTGGGGGTTCTGGCAGCGTCAGTGCCGGGAAGAAGGTGGGGAGCGGGGTTTCCGGCAGCACAGGGGCCCGGGTAGGGAAAAAAGTGGGCGAGCGGGGGTTCTGGTGGCACGGCGCCCTGGCGGGGAAGAAGATGGGGGAGCGGGGCTTCTGGTGGCGCGATGCCCTGGCGGGGAAGAAGGTGGGGGAGCGGGGGTTCGGGAGGGAAGAAGCCAAGAAGGTGGGGTTCGGGGGCACGGGATGGGGGTGGGTATTAGCAGAATAAACCGACTGTTATTAGAATAAGACTCTAAAGGGTGTTATTAGAATAGACCCACCCTATATATATATATAGGACAACACTATTCTAATCCCAGGATTAGAATAGTTATTTGGATGAGGCGACGGATGCTCCCGAAGTCCCGAATCGCTACCGTGGACGAAAAAAAGGAAAAAAACAATCTCCACCCACCCCTGACCAATCACCCCACGATCGCCTCCTCTCCCCGATCCCATCTCCCCTCTCCTACAATCTGCATCACGCCGCCACCATTGCCTCCCTCCTTGGCCGGCTCGGCCACCGCCGCCTCCCTCCCTTGCTGGTGCGACCACCGCCTTCCTCCCCCCGCGTAGCCACCGCCGCCTCCCTCCCCGGCCCGCGAAGCCACCACCGCCTCCCTCCCCGGCCACCCCCGCATGCCCCGCACCGAGCCACCTCCCCCGATCCCCGATCCCCACACCGGCGCACGCCCTCCACAGAGAACCCCGCTGCCGCGCCCCCATCCTCACCTCCAAGCGCCTCCCATGGCCTGCCCCACCTCAAATCACCGGATCCCGTCGTCGTGGCCCTGCCCCCCAACTGTCGTATCCCACCGCCGCGGCCGTGCGCCCAACCGCTGGATCCCGCCACCGCGGCCGTGCCGCGACGCCGATGAGTGCCACCTCGCGTCGCCCGCACCTTCTCCATGCGCCCGCCGCACCAAGCATTTGCGCTCCATGATTCAACCCCCGCATGCCATGATCCCTACATCCGCAGCCCGGGATCCCGACGACGACAGCACCCGGCGACGCGCGCCGCCGGTCATGGCCTTCCCTCCCCTCCGCCTCTATGTGAGAGAGGTTCACCACTCTGGTGCGACCTTCACTTTGCTCCGGCGTGGCCTGCCCTCCCCTCTGGTGCGACCTGCCCTCTGCTATGACGCGCCCTCCTCCAGCACGCATGCACTTTGCTCCATTAGCGCATCGACCGAGCACGCATGCACATATTCTGAAGTTCAGCTGTATGTGTAGGTGCAAAAAATGGTGTTTTAGTCCGTTGATTTTAGTTTCACAGGTTTATTTCCAAAAATGCACCAATGCCGTGGAGTGTTAATTGTTCTTGTGTATCAAGCCTTGTGTTTTATGAAGAGATAGAGACATTTGTGGCCGACGAGAGCACTAATCCATTTTTTCTTGAAGATTTCGCCTCCGATCAGGACTCTCTGTGTGGTGACAGTAGAAATTTTATTATACATAGAATGCAAAAAAGGTTCAAAAATACCAATGATAGAAGTTCATTTATATGAAGGTTGATGCTTCACGTGTTGCGTGTATACACGGGAGCGCACAAGAAATGATTTTGTGCCATCATGCAGTAGCAGTTCAACAAAAAACCCTGTAGCAGTTCAATTAGTATAATTCCGTCAGAAAAAAAATCAAGTTATGCTACTTGATGTTGACAATGACAAAAAATGCATTTTTTGCGGCAAAAATTATGCAAAAGTTTACAATGGAATAATGTGCTCACAAAAAATGTTAGTGGTGTCCATAAGAACGCAACATTTTTTTTCTATTTTTCTTTCCTTTTTTATATATACGAATGCATAAAAGTTGAGCCGGTCGGGGACCTATCATCGAGAAGTTCATGTATAAATGGACTTGTTAACTCTGAACGTTCAAAATTAAGGAAAATGGAGAGGTCAAAGAAAATGACAAACAAAAAAGTTCAAACAATTCACATGGATTTCATTGGATCTTCTCTAATTTATAAAGAAAGCCAGAAGTTCAACTTAAAATTGATGAGCGGTTCTATGTTTATTATAAACCTAGAATTTTTTTCCATTACTAAAAAGAAATAAAATGAAGAAGTTCAAATTTGAAAAATGGAGCAGTTTGATATTATATTTGAAACCTCGATTTTTTCGGTTACTATAGAAAAAAACCAATAAGTTCAATCCAAAATAACGAAGAAGTTCAATTGGAAAAAGCATAGCAGTTTGATATTTATTTAAGAAATTGGGATTTTCAATTACTAAAGAATAAAACCAATAAGTTTAATTGAAAATAACGAAGAAGTTCGATGTTTCTAACAAAACTCCAATTTTCATATTTCTAAAAAGTACACAAAGAAATTCAAATAAAAAGGTTAGAGAGGTTCGATGTATATAAAAAACTCAGACCTTTTCTGTTACTAAAGCGAAATAGAGAGAAGTTCGGTTTCATAACTGCCAGAAGTTCATGTACTCCATGGTGTGCATTTCATATGAGAAAAAAAGAATAAAAAGGAAAAGTCTAAAAATTTTGTTGACAAAAGTTCAAGTGCTCGGCCAAGAAAAGTTCAAAAATTCTTGTGAGAGAGGTTGAACAAAAATGCATGACAGGATTTCAAGGTGAAAATATCGGGAAGTTCAACTACTACACGGAATGCATTTGACGTAAGAATACATGAATAGAAAACAAAGAGCTTAAAGGTTTGTTGGAAGAAGTTCATGTGATCCTCCATAGTTAAAAATTTATGTGCGAGACGTTTGTCGTTCATTTACATGTTGAAAAAAGCAAAAAACATCGTTGTTTTGCCATTTTAAAAACTGCTCTCAAACGGCAACAAATTTGTAACACTTGTCTACATGAAAAACTTGCTATGATTCAGATGCTTTCCACCGGGTATATTGTGTGCCACATTTCGACGGACGGTTTAAAATTTTCATGTATATCATTTAAAACACGTTTTGATGTATTCGAAAAATTCTTACCTGTTCAAAGAAGTTCATAATGAAAACAACGAGAAGTTCAAGTACTGCAAGGAATGCATTTCAGGTGAGAATAAAAGTATAGAAAAATAAAAATCTTAAAATATTTGTTGAAAGAAGTTCAAGTACTCTGTCTAGGAGGTTCAAAAATCCTTGCGAGAGAGGTTCATCTTGTATTTCCATGCTCGATTTTTTTCGTATAAAAATCAAATACAATTCTTTAATCAAAAATATAAAAAGGTGAAGTTCAAATTGAAAAAACACAGAAGTTCGGAGTTTATTAAAACCTAGGATTTACCTGTTCAAAAAATAAAAACACAACACCATTTTTTGCACTTTTAAAAACAACTCATAAACGGGAAAAATGGTTGCTAGAAGTTCAAGTGCTCGGTGAGGAAAAGTTAAAAAATTCTTGTGAGAGAGGTTCACCATGTATTTAGATGTCCAAAATACATAAAAATGTAGTTTTTTATGTTTTAAAATAATTCTCTCAAACTAGAGAGAAGTTCAAAAGTGATAACAACTGGAAGTTCTCGTACTACACGGTGTGTATTTCATATAAGAAAAATACAATAAAGTGAAATAGAGTGAAGTTCAAACAGACATGTCCTAGAAGTTCAACTACTTCACGCAGTGCAAAAAATAGCACGTCAAAAACAGAGTGAAGTTCAAACAGACATGCCCCAGAAGTTTAACTACTTCACGCAGTGCATTTCCGTTCGCGATGAACGCAGAAATCATGATCTCACCATTTTCTAATTTACCTCAAAACTACAGGAATATCATTTGTGTAAGTTTCAAGTCCTTGGTCGGAGAAAGTTAAAAAATATATTGTGAGAGACGTTTGTACAAAAGGAATATATTTGTGTAACACTAATGAAATGGATGAGAAAATTACAAACAAAAATACGTCATAGAAGTTCAACATGAAAACAACAGGAAGTTCAACTACTACGTTGAATGAATTTTAGGTGAAAAACTCTTAAAATCATTGCGGTATGAAAACATGATCAACACGGGAAAATTGCATGTTTACAGCAGCTTTCTATCGGTATATCACCTGCTCAATTCCGGTGAATGGATGGAGAGCTACTAGCAGTGGATGGATAGCTACGGGCAAAAAAATCACGTGAAAAACAGAGTGAAGTTCAGGTACACGCGCCGAGAAGTTCAGGTTCTTCACGCGGTGCATTTCTGAAGAATCTGTTTCGCGGTAAAGGCAGAACGCATGATCCCGACGTTTTCGAAATTACTTGAAAACAGCCAGGAATCATAGAAAACCATCAACATGAAAAAGTTTCGCATTTTCCGTAGCTTTTCAGTGGCATATTATTTGCCCCATTCCGATAAAGTTTGTAGAAATTACGACGAAAATACATTTTTCGCCATTTTCGAAACTGACTTAAAAGTTTCGCATTTGTTCAAGTTTTCCAACGCCATATCATTTCCTGCATTCAGACGCACGGTTAAAAAATTAGCTCGAAAATACGAACTCGGTAGGACTTGGACCATTTTCTAAATTACTCTTAAACCATTCAAAATTAGAAAAAAACTTTCAAGATGAAAAGGTAGCGCATTTTCATAAGCTTTCCAACGCCGTATCATATGCCTCCATTGGATTAGCCGTTTAGAAATAACATCAAAAAAACAAACTCAGCTGTTCGGTTTACGAAATTTTATGTTTTTTCAAATTACTCTTTAACCATAGGGAATTAGAGAAAACTTTCAACATGTGGAAGGAGCGGTTTGCAGCAGCTTTCCAGTGCCATATTATATGCCTCATTTCGATAAACGGTTTAGAAATGCGATCAAAAATATGATTCACGTTTTTTGTGCGAAGAGAAAACGGTTTTCAAAACTGCTCTTAAACCGCTTACATTTTGTCAAAAATTTAACTTGGGTCGTGATACTGGTGTCCATAGCTTTCCAACGGTATATCGCAAGCCCCATTTCGGCAATGTTGGCGGAAGTTCAACCTAGTTCATAGGGAAGTTCAACGTACTACTAGCGGGGCAGGTCAGGTTGTGATCAGAATAGTGTGTGTGTATATATATATGGTTGCTCGCCATTGAGGCGACCGTGGAGCACTCTTCTCGCGTCCCTCCATGCACAATCTGCCAGGGGTTGGGCGTGCGCACGATCACGTCGGGGGCCCCATATGCATGTGGTTGCATTGTGCGTGTTGCTACGCGATGCAATTACATGCGGCACGATGGAGTTACGCGCTGCAAATTAGAACTGCCATCAAGGCCTGCCGATATTCCTGGCCGTTCGGTTTCCCCTTTAATTCCCGCGACCATTATAACCTTAGTCTCTTCAACCTTTCCATCGCGCCCCACGAGATAACAAGCACACCCACGATGACACATAAAGAGGGGATGTCTAGTGGCGCTCCAATGGAGTTCAGCGAGCATAGAGTGGAGACCCACGCGAGGGAGACGGATCTCTCGGTGGTGTACACCATCGACCCGGCCGTGGTGCACGACTACATCAACAACGTTGAGCAATTGCTTGCTCGAGACAAGTACAAGGTTGTGACGCCCCTGATTCAATCGTACACTAATCATACACGCAAATGTGTACGATCAAGATCAAAGATTCATGGGAAGATAACACAACACAACTCTAGACACAAATTAAAATAATACAAGCTCTATATTACAAGTCAGGGGCCACGAGGGCTCGAAAACATAAGCTCGAATACAAACGAGTCAGCGGAAACAACAATATCTGAGTACAGACATAAGTTAAACAAGTTTGACTTAAGAAGGTTAGCACAAAAGCAGCAACGATCGAAAAGGCAAGGCCTCCTACCTGGGATCCTCCTAACTACTCCTGGTCGTCGGTGGCCTCCATGTAGTAAAAGACACCCTCGATGTAGTAGTAGTCGTCGTTGAAGGTGTTGTCTGGCTCCTGGGCTCCACCATCTGGTTGCGATGTCCGAGAAGAAAGGAAAAGATGAAAAAGAGGAAGCAAGGAAATCGTGAGTACTCATCCAAAGTACTCGCAAGCAAGGATCTACACTACATATGCATCGGTGTCAAAGAAATGGGTAGTATCTGTGGACTGAACCGCAGAAAGCCAGAGGAGAAGGGGAAAGCCTAGCCTAGTGAAGACTAGCATCTTCAAGCAGCTCCAAGCATCTTGCAGCATCAGAAGATATAATAGTGGCATATTATAATATTAGTAAGTATGTTGTAACTGTTGGGGAACGTAGCATGCAATTTCAAAAAAATTCCTACAATCACGCAAGATCTATCTAGGAGATGCATAGCAACGAGAGGGGAAAGTGTGTCCACGTACCCTCGTAGACAGAAAGCGGAAGCGTTATGTTAACGCGGTTGATGTAGTCAAATGTCTTCATGATCCAACCGATCCAAGTACCGAATGTACGGCATCTCCATGTTCAGCAAACGTTCAGTCGATGACATCCCTCGAATTCTTGATCCAGTAGAGGGTCAAGGGAGAGTTCCGTCAGCACAACAGCGTGGTGAGGTGATGGATGATGTGATCCGCACAGGGCTTCGCCTAAGCACTACGATGCTATGACCGGAGGAGTAAACTGTGGAGGGGGCACCTCACATGGCTAAGAGAATTCTTGGTGTGCCTTTGGGGTGCCCCCCGCCCCCGTATATAAAGGAGAGGGGGAGGAGGCCGGCGGCCAGGAGGAGGCGCGCCAAGGGGGGAGTCCTACTAGGACTCCACTCCTAGTAGGATTCGCCCCCTTCCTTCCAACGGAAAGGGGAAAGGGGAAAGGGGGAGAAGGAGAAGGAAAGGGGGGGGGGGCGCCCCCACCCCTTGTACAATTCGGATTGGGCAAGGGGGAGGTGCACGCCACCTCGCATGGCCTCCCTCCTATTCTCCACCATGGCCCATGAGGCCCATTAACTTTCTCGGGGGGTTCCGGTAACCTCCCGGTACTCCAAAAAATCCCTGATCTTCTTCGGAACCATTCAAGTGTCTGTATATAACCTTCCAATATATCAATCTTTACCTCTTGACCATTTCTAGACTCCTCGTCATGTCCATGATCTCATCCGAGACTCCGAACAAACTTCGGTCACCAAAACACATAACTCATAATACAAATCGTCATCGAACGTTAAGCATGCAGACCCTACGGGGTCGAGAAATATGTAGACATGACCTAGACACATCTCCGGTCAATGAACAATAGTGGAACCTGGATGCTCATATTGGTTCCTACATATTATACGAAGATCTTTATTAGTCAAAACGCATAACAACATACGTCATTCCCTTTGTCATCGGTATGTCACTTGCCCGAGATTCGATCGTCAGTATCCTCATACCTAGTTCAATCTCGTTACGGGCAAGTCTCTTTACTCGTTCCGTAATGCATCATCCCGCAACTAACTCATTAGTCACATTTCTTGCAAGGCTTATAGTGATGTGCATTACCGAGTGGGCCCAGAGATACCTCTCTGGTACACGCATTGACAAATCCTAATCTTGATCTATGCCAACTCAACAAACACCTTCGGAGACACCTATAGAGCATCTTTATAATCACCCAGTTATGTTGTGACGTTTGATAGCACACAAGGTGTTCCTCCGGTATTCGGGAGTTGCATAATCTCATGGTCAGAGGAACATGTATAAGTCATGAAGAAAGCAATAGCAATAAAACTAAACAATCATTATGCTAAGCTAACAGATGGATCTTGTGAAGGAAATATGCCCTAGTGGAAATAATAAAGTTGTTATTTATATTTCCTTATATCATGATAAATGTTTATTATTCATGCTAGAATTGTATTAACTGGAAACTTAGTACATGTGTGAATACGTAGATAAATAGAGTGTCCCTAGTATGCCTCTACTTGACTAGATCATTAATCAAAGATGGTTAAGTTTCCTGACCATGGACATATGTTGTCATTTGATGAACATGATCACATCATTAGAGAATGATGTGATGGACAAGACCCATCTGTTAGCATAGCATTATGTTCGTTTAGTTTTATTGCTATTTCTTTCTTCATGACTTATACATATTCCTCTGACTATGAGATTATGCAACTCCCGAATATCGAAGGAACACTTTGTGTGCTATCAAACATCACAACGTAACTGGCTGACCATAAAGATGCTCTACAGGTGTCTCCAAAGGTGTTTTTTGAGTTGGCATATGATACGTCTCCGTCGTATCTATAATTTTTGATTGTTCCATGCCAATATTATACAACTTTCATATACTTTTGGCAACTTTTTATACTATTTTGGGACTAACATATTGGTCCAGTGCCCAGTGCCAGTTCTTGTTTGTTGCATATTTTTGTTTCATAGAAAACCCATATCAAACGGAGTCCAAACGGGATAAAACTGACGGAGATTTTTTTGGAATATTTATGATTTTTGGGAAGAAGAATCAACGTGATACGATGCCCGAGGGGGCCACGAGGCAGGGGGCGCGCCCCTGACCCTCGTGGATACCCCGTAAGGCGGTTGGAGCCCTTATTTAGCCGCAAGAAAGCTAATATACGGATATGTCCAAAATTCAGCTCAATCGGAGTTACGGATCTCCGGGAATTTAAGAAACGGTGAAGGGCCAGAATCTGGAACACAGAAATAGAGAGAGAGACAGATCCAATCTCAGAGGGGCTCTCGCCCCTCCCATGCCATGGAGACCATGGACCAGAGGGGAAACCCTTCTCCCATCTAGGGAGAAGGTCAAGGAAGAAGAAGGAGGAGGGGCCCCTCTCCCCTCTCTCCCGGTGGTGCCGGAACGCCGCTGGGGCCATCATCATCACCGCGATCTGCACCAACACCTCCATCATCTTCACCAACATCTCCATCACCTTCCCCCATCTATCTACAGCGGTCCACTCTCCCGCAACCCTCTGTACCCTCTACTTGAACATGGTGCTTTATGCTTCATATTATTATCCAATGATGTGTTGCCATCCTATGATGTCTGAGTAGATTTTCGTTGTCCTATCGGTAATTGGTGAATTGCTATGATTGGTTTAATTTGCTTGTGGTTATGTTGTTGTCCTTTGGTGCCCATCATATGAGCGCGCGCGTGGATCACACCATAGGGTTAGTTGTATGTTGATAGGACTATGTATTGGAGGGCAAGAGTGACAGAAGCTTCAACCTAGCATAGAAATTGATGCATACGGGATTGAAGGTGGACCAATATATCTTAATGCTATGGTTGGGTTTTACCTTAATGAATGTTAGTAGTTGCAGATGCTTGCTAATAGTTCCAATCATAAGTGCACAGAATTTCAAGTCAGGGATGACATGCTAGCAGTAGCCTCTCCCACATAAAACTTGCTATCGGTCTAGTAAAGTAGTCAATTCCTCAGGGACAATTTCGCAACTCCTACCACCACTTTTCCACACCCGCTATACTAAATTTATTGCTTCTTTATCTAAATAGACCCTAGTTTTTTATTTACATGCTCTTTATATTCTTGCAAACCTATCCAACAACACCTACAAAGTACTTCTAGTTTCATACTTGTTCTAGGTAAAGCGAACGTCAAGCGTGCATAGAGTTGTATCGGTGGTCGATAAAACTTGTGGGAATATTTGTTCTACCTTTAGCTCCTCGTTGGGTTCGACACTCTTACTTATCGAAAGAGGCTACAATTGATCCCCTATACTTGTGGGTTATCAAGACCTTTTTCTGTTGCCATTGCCGGGGAGCCATAGCATGGGGTGAATATTCTCGTGTGTGCTTGTTTGCTTTATCTCTAAGTAATTTTTATTTTATGTTCTTAGTTGTTCTCTATCTTTAATTATGGATATGGAACACGAAATACCAAAAAAATTAGGTGTACCTGCTACTCATGGAGATGGGGAACCTCCTAGAACCCTCGATGCTGGTTATGTGACAAATATTATGTACTACTTTGATAATCCTGAGAAAAACCCATTCAATTATGTAATGGGAGACACGTTGGGTCAACATGAATACTTTAGGGATTATCGCTTGACTCAAAAAGGAAACTATTATGGGATCAAATTCATATGTTGCATTGGTATGCTCGGGAACTATGCTTGAGATATGATTATACTTGTTGCTCTAGGATAAAGGCTCCACACCTTCCCTTTTCATGCAAATTTAATGATAATAAAACCTTGGCTTCTTATGATAATGGCATATATGATTACTATGATGTGGAAAAAATAGAAGAATTCGTTGCTTTTATGGGTGCTTATGAAATTGAATCTTTGTTTAAAGAGTTTGAAGATTTTGATGATTCAGTTTATAGACCTAAATTTTTTGCTATACTTAAATATTGCTATGAGAATTATGAATTCAATTCCGATACTGATGATTTTATTGAGAAAGTCTCTGCTGTCTAATATTTTGCAGGAGTCTATGGACGAAGAAATTGATGAAACTGTGAGCTCATTGGATGAAAAAGATGATGAGGAGAGCGAAGAACAAAAGGAGGAAGAGCGGATTAGCTACCCGTTCCCACCTTCTAATGAGAGTAACTCTTCAACTCATATATTGTTTAATTTCCCTTCGTGCTTACCAAAGGATGAATGCTATAATGATTGTTATGATCCCGTTGATTCTTTTGAGATATCCCTTTTTGATGATGCTTGCTATGCTTGTGGCCAAGATGCCAATATGAATTATGCTTATGAAGATGAACTTGCTATAGTTCCTTATGTTAAACATAAAATTGTTACTATTGCACCCACGCATGATAGTCCTATTATCTTTTTAAATTCTCCAAACTACACTATATCGGAGAAGTTTGCCCTTATTAAGGATTATATTGATGGGTTGCGTTTTACTACTATACATGATGATTTTGATGAATATAATATGCATGTGCTTGCTGCTCCTACTTGCAGTTATTATGAGAGAGGAACTACATCTCCACCTCTCTATGTTTCCCACACGATAAAATTGCAAGAAACTACTTATGCTATGTATTGGCCTTTACTTGATGTGCATGAATTGTTCTTGTATGACATGCCGATGCATAGGAAGAGAGTTAGACTTCGTCATTACATGATATATGTTACTTTGTGCTCACTACTAAATTACAAATCATTGTTAATTAAAATTGGCTTTTATATACCTTAGGATCCGGGTGGATCCATTACTTGAGCACTATATGCCTAGCTTAATGGCTTTAAAGAAAGCGCTGCCAGGGAGACAACCCGGAAGTTTTAGAGAGTCATTTATTTCTGTTGTGTGCTTTTATAAAGTTTAAAAATAAATAAATAAAGAGGGGAACCAAAAACTTTTTCAAAAATAAAAGCGAAAGTGAGAAAGACGAGCATTGTTAAAGTGGGAGCTAGCCTTGAACTTTGTTCATGCTCACGGAAACTTTGTGAATCTTGATTACAGAAACTTTTCAACAAAAATAATTATCCCCTTGTACAATTCCATTGTATTATAAAAATAATGTGCCAAGGTTTGCCTTTAGGATGTTTACATTGCTTGTTGGTTTGTGCGGTGCAGAACAGAAACTTTGGCTGTAGTGCGTGATTTTACCTTTTTTACTGGAACATCAAATGGTTCTGAAACTTTTTGCATTGTCTTTCTACACAAATTGTTTATTTTCCTAATTATTTCAGAATTTGTGGAGTAACAAAGGTATGGTGAATGTTTAGATTACTACAGACTGTCCTGTTTAAGACAGATTCTGTTTTGATGCATCGTTTGCTTGTTTTGATGAAGCTATCAATTTCTATCAGTGGATTAAGCCATGGAAAAGTTATATTAAAGTAGCTAAAATGCAAAAACAAAATATGAATTGGTTTGCAACGGTACTTATAGTAGTTATTAGCTTTATTATACTAACGGATCTTACCGAGCTTTCTGTTGAGTTTTGTGTGGATGAAGTGTTCGAAGATCGAGGATGCATCGATATGAGGATAAGGAGGATAGGCAAGAGATCAAGCTTGGGGATTCCCAAGGCACCCCAAGTAAATATTCAAGGAGACTCAAGCGTCTAAGCTTGGGGATGCCCCGGAAGGCATCCCATCTTTCTTTAACAAGTATCAGTATGTTTTTGGATTCGTTTCTTTAATGCGACATGTGCAAATCTTGGAGCGTCTTTTGCATTTAGTTTTCACTTTTGTTTTATGCACCATGGTGGTATGAGATAGTCCTTGATTTATTTATAGAATGCTCTTTGCACTTCACTTATATCCTTTGAGTATGGCTTTATAGAATGCTTCATGTGTTTCACTTATATCATTTGAAGTTTGGATTGCCTGTTTCTCTTCACATAGAAAACCGCCATTTGTAGAATGCTCTTTTGCTTCACTTGTATTTGTTAGAGCATGGGCATACCTTTTTTAGAAATAATTAAACTCTCTTGCTTCACTTATATCTATTTAGAGAGATGACATGACCTGGTCATTCACATGGTTAGTCATAAAATCCTACATAAAACTTGTAGATCACTGAATATGATATGTTTGATTCCTTGCAATAGTTTTGCGATATAAAGGTGGTGATATTAGAGTCGTGCTAGTTGAGTAATTGTGAAATTGAGAAATACTTGTGTTGAGGTTTGCAAGTCCCGTAGCATGCACGTATGGTAAACGTTGTGTGATAAATTTGAAGCATGGGGTGTTCTTTCAGTGCTTTCCTTATGAGTGGCGGTCGGGGACGAGCGATGGTCTTTTCCTACCAATATATCCCCCTAGGGGCATGCGTAGTAGTACTTTGCTTCGAGGGCTAATAAACTTTTGCAATAAGTATATGAGTTCTTTATGACTAATGTGAGTCCATGGATTATATGCACTCTCACCCTTCCATCATTGCTAGCCTCTTCGGTACCGTGCATTGCCCTTTCTCACCTCGAGAGTTGGTGCAAACTTCGCCGGTGCATCCAAACCCCGTGATATGATACGCTCTGTCACACACAAGCCTCCTTATATCTTCCTCAAAACAGCCACCATACCTACCTATCATGGCATTTCCATAGCCATTCCGAGATATATTGCCATGCAACTTCCATCATCATATACATGACTTGAGCATTCATTGTCATATTGCTTTGCATGATCGTAAGACAGCTAGCATGATATTTTCATGGCTGGTCCGTTTTTTGATATCTTTGCTACGCTAGATCATTGCACATCCCGGTACACTACCGGAGGCATTCATATAGGGTCATATCTTTGTTCTAGTATCGAGTTGTAATATTGAGTTGTAAGTAAATAAAAGTGTGATGATCATCATTATTAAAGCATTGCCCCAGTGAGGAAAGGATGATGGAGACTATGATTCCCCCTCAAGTCGGGATGAGACTCTAGACGAAAAAACTAAAAAAAAGAGAAAGGCCAAAAAAAAGTGAAGGCCCCAAAAAAATGAGAGAAAAAGAGAGAAGGGGCAATGTTAATATCCTTTTACCACACTTGTGCTTCAGAGTAGCACCATGTTCTTCATATAGAGAGTCTCTTGAGTTATCACTTTCATATACTAGTGGGGATTTTCATTATAGAACTTGGCTTGTATATTCCGATGATGGGCTTTCTCAAATGCCCAAGGTCTTCACGAGCAAGCAAGTTGGATGCACACCCACTTAGTTTCTAGTTTGAGCTTTCGTACACTTATAGCTCTTAGTGCATCCATTGCATGGCAATCCCTACTCCTCGCATTGACATCAATTGATGGGCATCCCCATAGCCCGTTGATTAGCCGTGTCGATGTGAGACTTTCCCTTTTTTTGTCTTCTCCACACAACCTCCATCATCATATTCTATTCCACCCATAGTGCTATATCCATGGCTTGCGCTCATGTATTGCGTGAGCGTTGAAAAGGCTGAAGCGCGTTAAAAAGTATGAACCAATTGATCGGCTTGTCATCGGGGTTGTGCATGATGGGAGCATTTTGTGTGACAGAAATGAAGCATGGCCAAAATATACGATTTTGTAGGGATAAACTTTCTTTGGCTATGTTATTTTGATAAGACATAATTGCTTGGTTAGTATGCTTGAAGTATTATGGTCTTAATGTCAAATGATAGACTATTGCTTTGAATCACTCATGTCTTAATATTCATGCCATGATTAGATTATGTGATAAAGATTATGCTAGGTAGCATTCCACATCAAAAATTATCTTTTTTTATCATTTACCTACTCGAGGACGAGCAGGAATTAAGCTTGGGGATGCTGATACGTCTCTGGCATATCTATAATTTTTGATTGTTCCATGCCAATATTATACAACTTTCATATACTTTTGGCAACTTTTTATACTGTTTTTGGGACTAACATATTGATCCAATGCCCAGTGCTAGTTCCTGTTTGTTGCATATTTTTGTTTCACATAAAACCCATATTAAACGGAGTCAAAACGGGATAAAAACTAACGGAGATTTTTTTTTGGAATATTGATGATTTTTGGGAAGAAGAATCAACGCAATACGATGCCCGAGGGGGCCACGAGGCAAGGGGGTGCGCCCCAGGGGGGCAGGCGCGCCCTTGACCCTCATGGACACCCCGTAAGGCGTTTGGAGCGCTTCTTTTGCCGCAAGAAATCTAATATCCGGATAGAGGTCGTGCCCAAAATTCAGCCCAATCAGAGTTACAAATCTCCGGGAATTTAAAAAGGTGAAGGGCCAGAATCTGGAATGCAGAAGTAGAGAGAGATAGAGAGACAAATCCAATCTCAAAGGGGCTCTCTCCCCTCCCATGCCATGGAGACCATGGACCAGAGGGGAAACCCTTCTCCCATCTAGGGAGAAGGTCAAGGAAGAAGGAGGGGGGCCCTCTCCCCGTCTCTCCTGCTTGCGCCGGAACGCCGTCGGGGCCATCATCATCACCGCGATCTACACCAACACCTCCATCATCTTCACCAACATCTCTATCACCTTCCCCCATCTATCTACAATGGTTCACTCTCCCGCAACCCGCTGTACCATCTAGTTGAACATGGTGCTTTATGCTTCATGTTATTATCCAATGATGTGTTGCCATCCTATGATATCTGAGTAGATTTTCGTTATCCTATCGGTAATTTGTGAATTGCTATGATTGGTTTAATTTGCTTGTGGTTATGTTGCTATCCTTTGGTGCCCATCATATGAGCGCGCACGTGTATCACACCATAGGGTTAGTTGTATGTTGATATGACTATGTATTGGAGGGCAAGAGTGACATAAGCTTCAACCTAGCATAGAAATTGATGCATACGGGATTGAAGGGGGACCAATATATCTTAATGCTATGGTTGGGTTTTACCTTAATGAACATTAGTAGTTGCGGATGCTTGCTAATAGTTACAACCATAAGTGCATAGAATTCCAAGTCAGGGATGACATGCTAGCAGTAGCCTCCCCCACAAAAAACTTGCTATCGATCTAGTAAAGTAGTCAATTTCTTAGGGACAAGTTCGCAACTCCTACCACCACTTTTCCACACTTGCTATACTAACTTTATTGCTTCTTTATCTAAACAACGCCTAGTTTTTATTTATGTGCTCTTTATATTCTTGCAAACCTATCCAACAACACCTACAAAGTACTTCTAGTTTCATACTTGTTCTAGGTAAAGCGAACGTCAGGCGTGCATAGAGTTGTATCGGTGGTCGATAAAACTTGAGGGAAATTTTGTTCTACCTTTAGCTCCTCATTGGGTTCGACACTCTTACTTATCAAAAGAGGCTACATTTGATCCCCTATACTTGTGGGTTATCAGCATAGATCAAGATTAGGATTTGTCACTCCGTGTATCGGAGAGGTATCTCTGGGCCCTCTCGGTAATGCTCATCACTATAAGGCTTGCAAGCAATGTGACTAATGAGTTAGTTGCGGGATGATGCATTACGGAACGAGTAAAGAGACTTGCCGGTAACGAGATTGAACTAGGTACGAGGATACCGATGATCGAATCTCGGGCAAGTAACATACCGATGACAAAGGGAATGACGTATGTTGTTATGCGGTTTGACCGAAAAGATCTTCATAGAATATGTAGGAGACAATATAAGCATCTAGGTTCCGCTATTGGTTATTGACTGGAGATGTGTCTCGGCCATGTCTACATAGTTCTCAAACTCGTAGGGTCCGCACACTTAACGTTCGATGACGATTTGTATTATGTGATTTGATGACCGAAGATTGGTCAGACTCCCGGATGAGATCACGGACATGACGAGGAGTCTCGAAATAGTCGAGAGGTAAAGATTGATATATTTGAAGGTTATATTCGGACACCAAGATGGTTCCAAAGTGATTCAAATATTTTTCCGAGTACTGGTAGGTTACCGGAACCCCCCGGGGGAAGTAGTGGGCCTTCATGGGCCTTAGTGGAAAGGAGAGAAGGGCCGCAAGGGTGGCCGCCCCCCCATGGCAAGTACGAATTGGACTAGGGAGGGGGCGGCGCCCCCTCTTTCCTTCTCCCTCTCCTACTCCTTCCCTCTCTCCCCCTCTTGGATAAGGAAGGGAAGTCCAACTAGGATTAGGAATCCTAGTTGGACTCCCCCTATGGTGCGCCCCTCCTTGCCCGGCCTCCTCCTCCCCCTCCTTTATATACGTGGGCAGGGGGCACCCCAAAGCACAACAGACAATGTCTTAGCCGTGTGCGGTGCCCCCCTCCACAGTTTAACACCTCGGTCATATCATCGTAGTGCTTACGTGAAGCCCTGCTTCGGTAACTTCATCATCACCGTCACCATGCTATCGTGCTGATGGAACTCTTCCTCGTCCTCAACTGGATCAAGAGCTCGAGGGACGTCATCGTGCTGAACGTGTGCTGAACACGGAGGTGCCGTACATTCGGTACTTGGATCATTTGGATCGTGAATATGTTCAACTACATCAACCGCGTTACTAAACGCTTCTGCTTTCGGTCTACGAGGGTACGTGGACACACTCTCCCGTCTCGTTGCTTTGAAGGAAATACGCCCTAGAGGCAATAATAAAGTTGTTATTTATATTTCCTTATATCATGATAAATGTTTATTATTCATTATAGAATTGTATCGACTGGAAAATTAGTACATGTGTGAATACATAGACAAACTGAGTGTCACTAGTATGCCTCTACTTGACTAGCTCATTGAATCAATGATGGTTATGTTTCCTAACCATAGACATGAGTTGTCATTTGATTAACGGGATCACATCATTAGAGAATGATGTGATTGACTTGACCCATCCATTAGCTTAGCACGATGATCGTTTAGTTTGTTGCTATTGCTTTATCCATAACTTATACATGTTCCTACAACTATGAGATCATGCAACTCCCGAATACCGGAGGAACACTTAGTGTGCTATCAAATGTCACAACATAACTGGGTGACTATAAAGATGCTCTACAGGTGTCTCCGATGGTATTTGTTGAGTTGGCATAGATCGAGATTAGGATTTGTCACTCCGAGTACTGGAGAGGTATCTATGGGCCCTCTCGGTAATGCACATCACTATAAGCCTTGCAAGCAATGTAACTAATGAGTTAGTTGCGGGATGATGCATTACGGAATGAGTAAAGAGATGTGCCGGTAACGAGATTGAAGTAGGTATTGAGATACCGACGATCGAATCTCAGGCAAGTAACATACCGATGACAAAGGGAACAACGTATGTTGTTATGTGCTTTGACCGATAAAGATCTTCGTAGAATATGTAGGAACCAATATGAGCATCCATGTTCCGCTATTTGTTATTGACCGAAGATGAGTCTCGGTCATGTCTACATAGTTCTCGAACCTGTAGGGTCCGCACGCTCAACGTTCGGTGACAATCGGTATTATGAGTTTATGTGTTTTGATGAACCGAAGGTTGTTCGGAGTCCCGGATGTGATCACGGGCATGACGAAGAGTCTTGAAATGGTCGATACATAAAGATCAAAATATTGGAAGCCTATGTTTGGACATCAGAATGGTTCCGAGTGAGTTCGGGCATATACCGGAGTACCGGGGGTTACCGGAACCCCCCGGGGAGTATATGGGCCCTAATGGGCTTTAGTGGAGAGAGAGAGGCATCTAGGCTGGTCCGTGCGCCCACTCCCCCTCTGGTCCGAATTGTACTAGGAAGGGGGGGGGGCGGCGCCCCCTTTCCTTCCTCCCTCTCCCCCTTCCTTCTCTCCTAGTCCAACTAGGGAAGGGGGGGGGGCGGAATCCTACTCCCGGTGGGAGTAGGACTTCCCCAGGCTGCGCCATAGAGGGCCGACCCTACCCCTCGTCCACTCCTTTATATACTGGGGAGAGGGGCACCCTATAGACACACAAGTTGATCATTGATCTCATAGCCGTGTGCGGTGCCCCCGTCCACCATAATCCACCTCGGTCATATCATCATAGTGCCTAGGCAAAGCCCTGCGCCGGTAGCTTCATCTTCACCATCATCACGCCGTCGTGCTGACGAAGCTCCCCTCGACACTCAGCTGGATCAAGAGTTCGTGGGACGTCACCGAGTTGAACATGCGCAGATCACGGAGGTGCCGTACTTTCGGTACTAGGATCGGTCGGATCATGAAGACATACGACTACATCAACCACTGGCAGAGCAAAGCTGATGACTACTCGATAGTTTAGTGTGGCATGCTTTATGGCTTAGAACCGGGACTTCAACGACGTTTTGAACGTCACGGAGCATATGAGATGTTCCAGGAGTTGAAGTTAGTATTTCAAGCAAATGCCCGGATTGAGAGATATGAAGTCTCCAATAAGTTCTACAGCTGCAAAATGGAGGAGAATAGTTCTGTTAATGAACATATACTCAGAATGTCTGGGTACCACAATCACTTGACTCAGCTGGGTGTTAATCTTCCAGTTGATAGTGTCATTGACAGAGTTCTTCAATCACTGCCACCAAGCTACAAGAGCTTCATGATGAACTATAATATGCAAGGGATGGATAAGACGATTCCTGAGCTCTTCGCAATGCCGAAAGCTGCGGAGGTAGAAATCAAGAAGGAGCATCAAGTGTTGATGGTCAACAAGACCACCAGTTTCAAGAAAAAGGGTAAAGGGAAGAAGGGGAACTTCAAGAAGAATGACAAACAAGTTGCTGAAGTGAAGAAACCCAAGTCTGGACCTAAACCTGAGACTGAGTGCTTCTACTACAAAGGGACTAGTCACTGGAATCGGAACTGCCCCAAGTATTTGGCAGAGAAGAAGGATGGAAAAGTGAAAGGTATATGTGATATACATGTTATTGATGTGTACCTTACTAATGCTCGCAGTAGCGCCTGGGTATTTGATACTAGTTCTGTTGCTAATATTTGCAACTCAAAACAGGGGCTACGGATTAAGCAAAGATTGGCTAACGACAAGGTGACGATGCGCGTGGGAAATGGTTCCAAAGTCGATGTGATCGCCGTCGGCACGCTACCTCTACATCTACCTTCGGGATTAGTTTTAGACCTAAATAATTGTTATTTGGTGCCAGCATTGAGCATGAACATTATATCTGGACCTTGTTTGATGCGAGACGGTTATTCATTTAAATCAGAGAATAATGGCTGTTCTATTTATATGAGTAATATCTTTTATGGTCATGCATCCTTGATGAATGGTCTATTTTACTAAATCATGATAGTAGTGATACACATGTTCATAGTATTGAAGCCAAAAGATATAAGTTTAATAATGATAGTGCAACTTATTTGTGGCACTGCCGTTTAGGTCATATTGGTGTAAAGCGCATGAAGACAATCCATGTTGATGGGCTTTTGGAATCACTTGATTATGAATCACTTGATGCTTGCAAACTATGCCTTATGGGCAAGAAGACCAAGACTCCGTTCTGCGGAACAATGGAGCGAGCAACGGACTTGTTGGAAATAATACATACTGATGTATGTGGTCCAATAAGTGTTGATGCTCACGGCGGGTATCGTTATTTTCTTACCTTCACAGATGATTTGAGCAGATATGGGTATATCTACTTGATGAAACATAAGTTTGAAACATTTGAAAAGTTTAAATAATTTCAGAGTGAAGTAGAAAATCATCGTAACAAGAAGATAAAGCTCCTACAATCTGATCGTGGATGAGAATATTTGAGTTACGATTTTGGTCTTCATTGGAAACAATGCGGAATAGTTTCGCATCTCACGCCACCTGGAACACCACATCGTAATGGTGTGCCCGAACATCATAATCATACTGTACTAGATATGGTGTGATCTATGATGTCTCTCACTGATTTACCGCTATCATGTTGGGGTTATGCTTTAGAGACAACTGCATTCACGTTAAATAGGGAGCCATCTAAATCCCTTGAGACAACACCTTATGAACTGTGGTTTGGCAAGAAACCCAAGTTGTCGTTTCTTAAAGTTTGGGGCTGCGATGTTTATGTGAAAAAGCTTCAACCTGATAAGCTCGAACCCAAATTGGAGAAATGTGTCTTCATAGGATACCCAAATGAGACTGTTGGGTACACCTTCTATCACAGATCCGAAGGCAAGATATTCGTTGCTAAGAATGGATCCTTTCTAGAGAAGGAGTTTATCTCGAAAGAAGTGAGTGGGAGGAAAGTAGAACTTGATGAGGTAACAGTACCTGCTCCCTTATTGGAAAGTAGTTCATCACAAAAATCAGTTCCAGTGATTCCTACACCAGTAAGTGAGGAACCTAATGATGATGATGATGAAACTTCTGATCAAGTTACTACCGAACCTCGTAGGTCAACTAGAGTGAGATCCGCACCAGAGTGGTACGGTGATCCTATTCTGGAAGTCATGTTACTTGACCATGACGAACCTACGAACTATGAGGAAGCGATGATGAGCCCAGATTCCGTAAAATGGCTTGAGGCCTTGAAATCTGTGATGGGATCCATGTATGAGAAGAAAGTGTGGACTTTGGTTGACTTGCCCGTTGATCGGCAAGCCATAGAGAATAAATGGATCTTCAAGAAGAAGACTGACGCTGACAGTAATATTACTATCTACCAAGCTCGACTTGTTGCGAAAGGTTTTCGACAAGTTCAAGGAGTTGACTATGATGATACCTTCTCACCGTAGCGATGCTTAAGTCTGTCCGAATCATGTTAGCAATTGCCGCATTTTATGATTATGAAATTTGGCAAATGGATGTCAAACTGCATTCCTTATTGGATATCTTAAAGAAGAGTTGTATATGATGCAACCAGAAGGTTTTGTTGATCCAAAAGGTGCTAACAAAGTGTGTAAGCTCCAATGATCCATTTATGGACTTGTGCAAGCATCTCGGAGTTGGAATATACGCTTTGATAGTGTGATCAAAGCATATGGTTTTATACAGACTTTTGGAGTATCCTGTATTTACAAGAAAGTGAGTGGGAGCTTTGTAGCATTTCTCATATTATATGTGGATGACATATTGTTGATCGGAAATGATACTGAATTTCTGAGTAACATAAAAGGATACTTGAATAAGATTTTTTCAAAGAAAGACCTCGGTGAAGCAGACCCGTTGACTAAGCCTCTCTCACGAGCAAAACATGATCTATCTCTATAGATCTTGATTTGCAAGATACATACGGATCTTAATATTGCAGACCCGTTGACTAAGCCTCTCTCACGAGCAAAACATGATCAGCACCAAGACTCCATGGGTGTTAGAATCATCACAATGTACTCTAGATTATTGACTCTAGTGCAAGTGGGAGACTGAAGGAAATATGCCCTAGAGGCAATAATAAAGTTGTTATTTATACTTCCTTATATCATGATAAATATTTATTATTCATGCTAGAATTGTATTAACCGGAAACTTAGTACATGTGTGAACACATAGACAGACTGAGTGTCACTAGTATGCCTCTACTTGACTAGCTCATTGAATCATTGATGGTTATGTTTCCTAACCATATACATGAGTTGTCATTTGATTAACGGGATCACATCATTAGAGAATGATGTGATTGACTTGACCCATCCGTTAGCTTAGCATGATGATCGTTTAGTTTGTTGCTTTTGCTTTCCCCATAACTTATACATGTTCCTATAACTATGAGATCATGCAACTCCGGAATACCGGAGGAACACTTAGTGTGCTATCAAACGTCACAATGTAACTGGGTGACTATAAAGATGCTCTACAGGTGTCTCTGATGGTATTTGTTGAGTTGGCATAGATCGAGATTAGGATTTGTCACTCCGAGTATCGAAGAGGTATCTCTGGGCCCTCTCGGTAATGCACATCACTATAAGCCTTGCAAGCAATGTAACTAATGAGTTAGTTGTGGGATGATGCTTTACGGAACGAGTAAAGAGACTTGCCGGTAATGAGATTGAACTAGGTATTGAGATGACGACGATCAAATCTCGGGCAAGTAATGTGGGGACCCCGACTAATAAATGGTGATCACCGAATGCAAGTGTACAGTGATCCGACAGATCAATGCTCACTGAACACACAGAAGCTGAATAACAAGAGTCTTACATCAATACATACCGTCTTACACAAATTATGACCGTTATGGTCAAGTCTTACATAGATAAGGCCACAAGGGCTGAATACCAAATAAACTTAAGCTACAAAAATCTTTGTTGGTATGTAGAACCCATGCCATCTGCCTTAACCCTACATGCATTCTGACTGGGAAAGTGTCCTAGTTTGCATGTTCATCTCCAAAGGTTTCTTCCTCAAACTCCTGTTCTTCCATGCCTGGCCAATTAAATAACCAATGGCAAGCCAATGAGTACTTTGAATGTACTCGCAAGCAACCCATGTTTTGGTTCGAGGTAGCAATGCAAGTTGTAACAACGAGTAAGCAACCTAGCTTCATGCTAGTTGAGAAGTCCTATCAACTTGTAAGGTATGCATCAATGAACTTGGGTAACCATGAGAACGATTACAAATATCAACATAAAAAGAGTTTGGATCGACGCTAGCTCGTTTGACATGTCAAGTCACCACCTTGACAAAATTAGATTCTCTTCCACACACATATGCACCAGGTTCATAAAATTTCTGGACATAGTTTAAGTAGCACCTCCCAACTGTTCATGACCGTGGACATGGCTATTCGAATAGTTTGACACTCTGCAGAGGTTGTGCACTTTACCCACAAGATTCGGGAAGCTTTCGTGTCATCCACGATCCCACAGTTCCTCAAGTACTCGGGGAAAGCACCCGATCGTTATCCTTCCCTAGACGGCACTAACATAGGGTCCACTCGTTGGTACACGACCCTCGTGTATAAACAAAAGATCATGGGACTTTGCCCTTTCACATTATCACGCATACACGAAGGGACCAACGGTGTGTCCGGTGCCCTGTGAAAACAGTCATGGCCGCCTATCCGAGCACAACCCCGTCCTGAGAGTGACCTCGTGTCACCCCCGTCACTAGTAATGTGGGCACCATGCTAGTATTGGCCTAGGTAATGAATAATGCCCCGTCCCATAAGGGGTAGAGTGGTTGCACATGTTTGGTTGGACGGTAATCACACCTAAATCTAATCCATCATTTTACTCTTACACAAAAAGTTTTCTCTGGTACACCACTTCTCCCTCAAGTGATGACCTTAGTTCAACATCACCCACGGGCACTAGGGGCACCCGATGGGGTTTTCAAAGGATTGTAACCAAGAGATGATCATGGCATCGATGCAACATCATATGTCAATATCAAGTGTTTTTCATCACATCTCTAGCACAAGGTAGAGCTACGAACATGCAAGTGCCAATGGGCATGCATCAATGCAACAATTATATCAAGTTCATATTCAACAACGTCATCATGCATGCGGAAAATTTATCGATGAACAAGAGGGGTGAATCATGGTCAAAGGGCTGCTTGCCTAGTTCATCAGAGTCTTCAAGTCTTCTGGTCCATCTCTGAGTATTTCGTCTACTTCGACAACTAACGTCGGAAACAATGATAGTAAGCAACACAACAAGGCAGGAAATAAAAGTTCTCTAAAAGATATTAATTTGAGTTCTCTAGGACATCTCTGGTTATGTGAAAAATAACCAGAGTCGTTTCATTGGGATTGGATTAGTGGATAATTCTGAACATTTCAATCTAATGGAATCGAGGGATTTGTTGATTTGCAAGAAGTGTACAAAAATATATTTTTGAAAAATGAGCAATGGCACCCATTTAAGAAAGGATGATTTTAGAATATCCTAGGAGTTGGTTCCACTTAATTTGGAGTTCAAATGACTTTCCTATGAATTTGCAAAGTTGACAAATATGAAGAAATGGCTCATTATTTTGTGTGGCACAAAAAGTGTTAAGAAAAATGTTCATAAACTAAGTTATGAACTTAGAAGCATCTAGGAATTTGAATCATGGCATTTGGATCAAATTCGAGCCCCGCTGTGATTTTATAAAGTTTATGACAAAAATGGAAAATGGTATTTTGATAATTATTTGTGAAAGAAATATCTCTAAAAAATGTGCAACTAGCACCATGAGATAGGGCATGAATCTAGAAACTACTAGAAATTTGAATCATCAAGTTTGGAGTTAATTTGAATTATTTATGGATTTTACAAATTGTACAAAAAAGAAAAAGGAAAAGGTTTTTACCCAAACGGGCTGGATCTAGGCGGCAACCGTGCGCTTTGAGCACGGAATAGAAATTGGGCCGACCTAGTGACTCGTCTGTGTGGGCGGAAGAGCTGACGTCGAAGGCTGTTTCACGGCGGTGCGCCTTCGCGCGGTGGAGGTGGATCTGGCCGAAGCCGTTTCCACGTAAATGGTCAGGCCCGCCCATTGGATCGCTAACGTGCGGGGCCCAGCGGCAGGTCGCCTTCAACCTCTCGCGCGGCGCGACGGAAAACAGAGGAGGCGAGGCCGAGCGGCGCCGGCGCTCTCCCCGGCGGCACCGGCCACCTTCATCGGCGCCCAGCACACCAGCGTGCTCGGGAGAGCATGCCGCACCCGCCGAGGTGCACCACGACCGCAGGGGCGGTCGGACACGAGCGCTCCATCGGCCGTGGTGGGCGAGGCCTTGGTAATGATGGAGCTCGAAGGCACGACCATGGGGAGGAGATAAAGATGCACGGGAGGGGCTCGCGTTGATGGTGGAGGTGCTCTAGTGCGGCCTAGAGGGGAGGAGGAGGATCAGTGGGTGTGAATTTAGGCGGAGGCCGACAGCAAGGCTCCAGCCATGGTGGTGGATGGAGGGCACGGGAGGAAGAATGGGTCAGCCTGGGTGGTGTTCGGGAGAGAGAGGGAGCAAATGGAGCAGCGAGGAGGGCCTGGAACGGCCTTAAGTAGCCGACCCACGGCTCACCATGGACACGGCGCACGGGTGGCCGCGGCAAGGGCTCGGGCGGCCAGGGGAGAGGGTGAGGGGCTGTCTGCGGTGCTCGTGGGGGTGGAGTAGGGCGCCAGGAAGAGAGAGAGGGAGCGGGGTGAGCTGCATGCGGCCACAGGAGCTACGCGAGCATTGGCCGAGACGGGCGGTCTGGGCACGCACCGCAGGAGGCGAGAGAGAGGGGGGGGGGACGAGGGGGCCTGCACGGTGGCGTGTTGCATACGTCAAGGCACCTTGACTGGCGCGAGTGGGAGGCTCGAGGTAGTCAGGGGACGCGATGTAAATGGTCGAGAGTGCGTCTTTGGCCGGCGTCCGCGGCTTTTCGCGCACACCAGCGCATCCACTTGCGTCTGGCAGCTGCAGGGGGTGTGGGCAAAGGCAATGGGGAGCCTCGGATGCCGTGAAAAGCCGGAGGGAGAGAGAGGGGCTGAGAGAGAGAGAGGCAAAGTTGCTGTCCAGAGAAGAAAAATGGGGTTCCACCCCCTCAATCATTGCCCCTTGGGCTGAAAAGCTTGTGGGAGGTTAAGAGGGACTAGATTAGGGTGTGGGTGGAGTTTCAACTCATGGATATTAGTGGAAGGGGCTGAAACATGCAGTTTTAAATTTTGTTAGAAGGTGTTTGATGGTGGTTTGGGAAAGCAAATGCATTCTCCTTGCCATCATATTTAACAGGAGTGAGTGGCATCACATAATAGTAGTGACCACCAATTTTGAGGTTAAATGGAGAAAGTGGCCAATGCAACTTTTATAAACCCTAGAAATCAACATAAATGGCTTTTCCAAGATTTAGTCATGCAAATCTATTCTCCTTGATGCACCACTTGGTGTAGTGTCATCATTTGAGGATTTGAACATTTCCACAAAATTTCAGATCAAAAGGACACACTTGGCAATGTATAGTTGTTCAAATTTGGTTCTGGACAGAAAGGGTTTTGGGGGCACTTTTGTGAACCAAAACAATTTTGATTGCGATGAAACTTTGGAAGATCATCACATTATGCATATGTGATTTGCTAGAATTTTCCTGGATTTATTTGAAAATATTTCTTATAGAAATATCTCAAATATTTGAAATGTACAGAAATGGTTTTGGAGAGTTTTGTCCAATATTTTGAACATGACCATGTCTTGAAACTCATATATATGGAAAATATATGTCCACTGAGTTTCCATTAATTTTCTTAAATACTTTTGAAACTTTTAAATAATTTTAACCTATTAAAGACCATTTCTGTCCTAAAGAAAAATCCTTTAAATAAAATAGCAAAATAACTTTTAAAATAATCTTTTTGTGGTTTTAGGGAGTCATATATCTAATAATATTTAAATATAACTTTTTAAAGATTTTTCACATCCCAAATTAAGTACTTGTAGTTCAAGCCTTAACTCAGGGGTTTTTGGAAAACATAATTTAGAAAAAACTTTCCGGCCAAATTATTTTTGCAAGAAAATAGAATTCTATCCTATATAGATGGCATGATCATTGGACAAAGTTTTTGGATCAAGGAGGAGTATAATAGTTGGAGGATTTATTTGGTTTTAGAGCACTTGCAAAGAGCACACAAAAATCAAATCAAGCAAAGTCCAAAACACTCAAAAGTTTTTGCTAAACCATATTTTATCATGATTATTAGCTTAAGTGTAGTGGCATGAAAATTAGGGTGTGACAAGTAACATACCAATGACAAAGGGAACAACGTATGTTGTTATGCGGTTTGACCGATAAAGATCTTCGTAGAATATGTAGGAACTAATATGAGCATCCAGGTTCCGCTATTTGTTATTTACCGGAGATGAGTCTCGGTCATGTCTACATAGTTCTTGAACCCATAGGGTCCGCACGCTTAATGTTCGGTGACAATCGATATTATGAGTTTATGTGTTTTGATGAACCGAAGGTTGTTCAGAGTCCCGGATGTGATCACGGGCATGATGAGGAGTCTCGAAATGGTCGAGACATAAAGATCAATATATTGGAAGCCTATGTTTAGACATCGGAATGGTTCCGAGTGAGCTCGGGCATATACCGGAGTACCGGGGGTTACCGGAACCCCCCGGGGAGTATATGGGCCCTAATGGGCTTTAGTGGAGAGAGAGAGAGGCAGCTAGGGCAGGCCATGCGCCCCCTTCCCCTCTGGTCCGAATTGGACAAGGAAGGGCGGGGGGCAACTGAGGGAGTCTTGGATTAGGGGGTCCTCGGATAGCCGGACTGTTGGACTATGAAGATACAAGATTGAAGACTTCGTCCCGTGTCCAGGTGGGACTCTCCTTTGCGTGGAAGGCAAGCTTGGCAATTTGGATATGTAGATCTCCTCCCTTGTAACCGACTCTGTGTAACCCTAGCCCCCTCCGGTGTCTATATAAACCGGAGGGTTTAGTCCGTAAGACAACACCAATCATAATCATAGGCTAGCTTCTAGGGTTTAGCCTCTACTATCTCGTGGTAGATCAACTCTTGTAATACTCATATCATCAAGATCAATCAAGCAGAAAGTAGGGTATTACCTCCATCGAGAGGGCCCGAACCTGGGTAAACATTGTGTCCCTCGCCTCCTGTTACCATCCGCCTTAGACGCACAGTTCGGGACTCCCTACCCGAGATCCGCCGGTTTTGACACCGACATTGGTGCTTTCATTGAGAGTTCCACTGTGCCGTCACCATAAGGCTTGATGGCTCCTTCGATCATCAGTAACGATGCGATTCAGGGTGAGGTTTTTCTCCCCGGACAAATCTTCGTATTCGGCGGCTTCGCACTGCGGGCCAACTCGCTTGGCCATCTGGAGCAGATCGAGAGCTACGCCCCTGGCCGTCAGGTCAGGTTTGGAAGTTTAAACTATACTGCCGACATCCGCGGAGACTTGATCTTCAACGGATTCAAGCCCATGTCAGGTGCGCCGCACAGTCACGACGAGCATGACCTAGCTCTGCCATCGGACGGTGTTCGGGAGATCACACCTGTGACTACTCCAGCCCTCAGTCCGGAGCAAATTGCGCCGTCCAAGGACGGGTGGATGGACCCCGCCGCGGAGGCTGCATACTCAGCGGCGATAGAGCCGAATATTGACTTTACCTCCTACGAGACCTGTGTTGCCGGACCCTTGGATTCATCCCCGGCCACGGGCTCCAAACTGTATGCGTCCGTGCCTACCGAATCTGATTGGGCGCCGATCATGGAGTTTTCCTCGGCGGATATCTTTCAGCACTCGCCCCTGGGCGACGTGCTGAATTCATTAAGGCCTCTCTCCTTGTCAGGAGGCCCTCTGTCGAACTGTGTCCGGCCTCAGTGGGAAGCAGATGACAAAGAAATTCGTTCCCCACCCACCACCCACTTAATAGCCACTTTCGACGACTTAACCGACATGTTTGATATCGGCTCCGAAGACATCGACGGTATGGACGACGATGCAGGAGAAGAACAGGAACCACCGCCCACAGGGCGCTGGACAACCACCTCATCATACGATATATACATGGTGGATACACCCAAAGAAAACAATGACAAGGAACGGAAGGATGCATCAAAGGGTAATCCCCTCAAGAAGCAACCAAAGCGATGACGTAGGCGCCGCTCCAAATCCCGCCTCGGCAAAAACAGCGATAACAGCCCAGGAAAGAACAATACCATGGTTGACTCCAAAGGAAACGATGACCGCATGGACCCTGCGATAGAGCAGGATGAACCAACGGACGACGAACATAGTACGGATCCGCTATCCGATCACGGCGAAGCCGAGGGTAAAGCTAATCAACCAATCTCCAGAGAGGAGAACGGTCCAGACGACGATGCACACATCATCCCAGAAAGGCACTCGGAGCAAGAGAACCTCCATAGAAGGCTTATTGCCATCGCGAGGAGTCTAAAGAAGCAGAAGCAAAGGCTTAAAGCCGCGCAAAATACACTCAACAGTAGATGGAACAAAGTGCTCGACACTGAAGAAAAGTACGGTGGCATTCACCACACAAAGAGCTATCCAAAGCGCAAGCTGCTGCCCGAATTCGATGACGAGGCTTTAGAGCCTACATAGCCGAAAAATGAAATGGCCGATCAGCCGGATCGACCACCCTGTGGCCGCGATAGGGCGTCTAATGATGTCGAACATAAGTCAGTACACGATTCATGTGAGGACTTGCACCAAAGAGCCGGTCTGACTAGGTCCATCTACGGATCTAGGAAGCGTGCTCCGGCACAGAATCAAAAATGAACACTACAACCATCAGAATGCCATGACACAGCCAAATACAGGGGTGCCGCGCACCCCCTATGCTTCACCGATGAGGTGCTGGATCACGAATTTCCCAAGGGATTCAAACCCGTGAACATAGAGGCATACGACGGAACGACATACCCTGGGGTCATGATTGAGGACTTTATCCTTCATATCCACATGGCTCGCGGAGATGATCTCCACGCCATCAAATACTTGCCCCTCAAGTTGAAAGGACCAGCTCGACACTGGTTGAAGAGCCTCCCGAAAACTCAATTGGAAGTTGGGAAGAGCTTGAGGATGCTTTTAGGGCTAATTTTCAAGGGACCTATGTCCGACCTCTGGATGCAGACGATTTAAGTCACATAATTCAACAGCCCGTAGAGTCAGCCTGAAAGCTTTGGAACAGATTCTTCACTAAGAAGAATCAAATTGTCGACTGCCCGTGCCGAAGCCTTAGCGGCTTTCAAACACAGTGTCTGGGACAAATGGCTTGCCAGACACCTCGGCCAGGAAAAACCAAGGACAATGGCAGCCCTAACAAGCCTTAGGACCCGCTTTTGCATGGGCGAAGATAGTTGGCTGGCCCGTAGCGGCACCAGTGACCCAAGCACATCCGAAGTCAGGGATGGCAATGGAAAACCATGACGCAATAAAAGCAAGCGTCGAAAAAACAAAGACAACCTAGACAACACGGCGGTAAACGCCGGAATCAGGGGCTCTTGATCCGGTCAACGGAAAAATCCATTCAAAGGCAGCAGAGATGGACCATCCAGCCTAAACAAGATTCTAGACAGATTATGTCAGATTCATGGCACCTCCGACAAACCTGCAAATCACACCAACAGAGAATGCTGGGTCTTCAAGCAAGCCGGCAAGCTAAACGCCGAACACAAGGGGAGGGAGACACCAAGTGAAGACGAGGATGAGCCTCGCCAGCAAAACACTGGGGGGCATAAAAAATTACCACCAGAGGTCAAAACAGTGAACATGATTCACATAACGAAGAGGCAGAGCAAACACGCACTCCGAGACATATGCGCCATGGAGTCTGTCACCCCAAGTTCAACCCTTTGGTCGGCCTGCCTGATCACTTTTGATCGCAGGGATCACCCGACTAGTATCCGGCATGGAGGATCGGCTGCCTTGGTACTAGACCCAATAATTGACAGATACCATCTCACCCGAGTCCTTATGGACGGCGACAGTAGTCTTAATCTGATATATCAGGACAGTCCGCAAAATGGGGATAGACCCAGCAAGAATCAGCCAAAGCAATACTACCTTTAAAGGAGTAATACCAGGCCAAGAGGCCCTCTGCACGGGCTCTCTAGTATTAGAGGTTATATTCGGTTCTCCCGACAACTTCCGAAGTGAAAAGTTAACCTTCGACATCGCTCCATTCTAAAGCGTCTATCAAGCACTACTCGGAAGAACGGCCTTCGCTTGTTTTAATGCAATAACACATTACACTTATCTTAAGCTTAAGATGCCCGGTCCACATGGCATCATCATAGTTAGCGGAAACACAGAGCGTTCCTCACGTACGGAGGAATATGTGGCGGCTCTAGCAGCCAATCACTGAACGGCCTCTCCAACCAGAAGAAATGATCGGTCGTCAAGACCGCGGACACAGTTAGACGAGTCTGGCGCACCAGTAGCTGTAACAGCTCAGATAAACCTGAGATTGGGTCGACAGATGTATCCCCATAGGTGGTGCTAGGGGCTTCTCACACGTAAAAAGAGCTACAGTTCGGCTTGACCCTATTTAGATTGCATTTTAATGGTTCATTATGAATAACCAATTTTTCGCACAAAGACTTTCACCTGCGTTTTTCTCTTTTACAGATGATCATCGTGCTACACCCTTCCAGGATACGGCACAACAGAGACACAGGCGCAGACATGCAGCAGGGCCCCGCTCAAAGGTTTCTTTTTAGATTAAGACCCTGTGTAAACCTTTCTTACTGTCTCTTGTTGCTTCACTCCCTCTGGATACTCAACACAACCGAAAGGGATGCTGGCGTTATTGACATTTTGTCACGTCAGACTAATGCAAGTACCTGGAAATTCAGGGCTCATTATCAAGGGCGTTACTCACCCCAGTATATGTTGTAAAGTCCGAATACCTTAGGGAGTGTTCGGTGTCACGAGTTTGGCCTTATATGCATCAACTCTGAATCATGTCTTTGGTCAATAGTTGGGTTTGCCCGGCTCCCGTGTTTTGCTACCTTACGTTCCGCTCTATTGGCAAAGGTGGCACCGGGAGAACTACTGCGATTGTGCCCCGGTTCATCTGGACGAGCACCTTAGTAGAGAAAGCCGAAAACTGACTGTCATGATAAAGGGCGAGACTAGTCAACCACTTGATGACTCAGCGGAATCTTCGCGATTCCTCCGCATTAACGAAGGACCGGTTTCCAGGTCATGTATGTACGCGCACCGTATTTGGATGAGCATGAACGTACAGGGGCTATATAATAGCCCCACCGTCAAACTCTTATGGCTAAGTGAAAGTGTTAAAGCTATATAGTCCGATTGCCTTGTTCGCCATGCTATCACCTCCTTAATGGACCAAGACATTGGGTCAAGTGTGAATATGCGCTTTTTCGAACAGCCCCGCATTATGTGCGTGGGGGCTGAAGCCGATGACTGCAAACTTTCAGGTTATAAACGGCCGCATAGGAGGTATCATAATGCTTTCGGGCAAAGTATAAGCACAAGCTTTATAATCCAACTAGCATTGTTTTTACAATTAGGATACATGTCACTCGAACATGACACTCTTCGAGCACTGAGCCTCTGTTAAATGAGCGCCTTCTAGGACCTCTTCAAAATAGTGCTCGGCCGAGACCTGGCCTACGGCCGGACCCCGGGTTGCAATAGCGGTGGCATTCATCTCTACCCAGTATGTCTTAACATGGGCAAGAGCCATCCGCGCACCCTCTATGCACGCCGACCTCTTTACAGCATCGATATGCGGCACATCACCAAGGAATCGTTGCATTAAACCAAAATAACTATTCGGCCTTGGTCCTTCCGGCCAAAGATGATCCACGACAGACCTCATGGCAAGCCCGGACAACCGATGGAGCTCAGCCCACTCGGCCATTTGCTCATTTAACAGCAGCGGACGCGTTGGAGCACCGAACTGCGACCAGAACAACTTTTCCACTTCATGATCTTTTTGATCTTTGAAAAACGCAGTCGCATCAGCAGCACTCATGGCCAAGTCCGAATACGCGTCTGCAGCACTCCATAATTGATCCAGAGGGGCATACTTCGGATCTCTGAACTTCGTCCGCAACAAAAAGGGCTTCCCAGCCGTGATATCTCCGGCTTGACGGCGCTCCTCCTTCGCGGCTCTGATTTTAGAACGGGTTTCCTTGGCTGCTTCCATGGCTTTCTTCAGGTCAGCCACTCTCGCTTGGCTTTCCTTTTCAAGAAGCTCATATCGGCCGGTGGCATCTTTTAGCTCAGCAGCCATCTTGGCTATTTTATCTTCGCTCTTGCGATGTGCAGCCTATTCAGCCCTCAAGTCTTTGGCCGCCTTTAGGGCGGCCGCATCACTTCTCCTGGCTTGTTCCTTGGCTTCGGCAAGTTCCACCCGAAGGGTCTCCACGGCGGCATCTCCATCTGCAGTCACATCATATTATAGATACTAGCATCATGCTCCTCCTAATATTTGTTCACCACCCGAAAATACATACCCTGTGCGTCGTCAAACTGCTTGTTCACAAGCGCAATGTCGGCATCTGCCGCGTCAAGTTGTCGGCTTAGTATGGCAAATTCAGCAGTCCGGCCAGCCACCGGACTGTCAGCCGCCTGCTCATGAAAGTAGCACACTCATTACCTGGGACTATGATCCTCTGTTTGCCGCCTCTAGACAGCAACCAGAGTCTCAGGGGCTATTATCTGTATAGAGCACGCCTAACGTGTGCGGTACCATCAAAAAATTTATATATTACTTTGCATACCTCAAAGCCTCTTAGCACACTCGTAAAAGCTTCATGCAACCCACTTTTGGCGGATGAGATCCTCTCAACCACCATACCCATGAAAGTATGACGATCCTCTGAGATAGCTGCTTGCTCCAAAAGACCCATCAGTACGTCCGATTGTGCACCGAATAATCTCGGACTCTTTCTGTTGCTCCCCTTAGGAGCCTAATACTCAGGACTTCGGGTGGTTGAAGGGTTACCTTCTGGCCTTGGCGGATCAGGAGAAATCCTTCGTGATGACACCTCAGGGTCATCCGCCCCAGGAGGCGGGGAGACAAGGGGAGGCGTTTCGCTCTCCATCATCTCCAGAAGAAGATCCCCCGAAGATGAACTCTGTCGAGAAGGGCTACAATCTGGACTACAAGACATATGTCTCGGTTATTGTCCTTGGATATAAAACATGATATATTTACCAAAAGTACTCTTGTTCACTTACAGCTCGGTGGAGGGCTGATCCCCTTGCGGGCACTGTGCGGTAAGGATGCCCTCCGGGATAGGGCCCCCTGGCGAAGGTTTCTTCCCTCGTTTGGAAACCCTTGTTTCCAAGTCTTCAGAGGCGCTCCTTTTCCTTCCATGGGGAGAGGGAATTTCAGATTCTTCTCCCCGATTATCCTCCTCCGCGGAGACACTAACTCCCCCGGTTTGGATAAGTAATGCGTGAGGCCCGCTTTCGGCTTCTTTATTCCTCCCTTTATCTTCCCCTAATGGCACTTGATGAGGTGCGTGCTCAAGCATCCGGGCTAGTACAGGATCCGGTGAGCCTTCGGGAAAGGGGGCCGAACACCTGATCATCTTCGCCTTTCTTATCCAGTCCTGGCCGAGAGCAATTTTTCAGAATGATGTTATATGAAAAGACAATGTGTTTGGCCGCAGAATTACTTACATGGGTATCTGGACGATTGCAGTTTAGACCCGCATCCTCGGTGGTGTCCGGACACTTTATTCGTGATCCAAAGAACAATCTATACATCTCTTCGAGCGTCACGCCGAATAATTGCTGAATAGTTCGCGGTCCTTCCGGGTTGAACTCCCACACATGGAGAGATCGACATTGGCATGGCAGGACCCGACGAACTAGCATAACTTGCATTACCTTGACAAGACTGACATCTCTCTTGAGGAGATCTCGAATGCGACTTTGCAATGTCGGCACATCATTAACTGGCCCCCAGTCCAGCCCCTTGTTGACCCATGACGCCAGTTGTGGCGGGGGGCCCGAACGGAAGGCGGGGGCAGCTACCCACTTAGTACTTCGGGGAGCTGTGATGTAAAACCAGTCCCGCTGCCATAGGTTGGACATCTCCGAGAAGGAGCCCTTTGGCCATGGAGCATCGACGCCTTTTCTTATTATAGCACCTCCGCATTCTGCGTGTCTCCCATCAATCATCTTCGGATTCACATTCAAGGTCTTGAGCCATAATCCGAAGTGTGGGGTGATGCGGAGGAAGGCCTCACACACGACGATAAATGACGAGATGTGAAGGATGGAATCTAGAGCTAGATCGTGGAAGTCGAGCCCGTAATAGAACATAAGCCCTCTAACAAAAGGATCAAGACTAAAGCCTAGCCCTCAGAGCAAGTGGGAAACAAATACGACACTCCCGTTGGGTTCGGGAGTAGGGATGACCGGCCTTGAAGGTTGGATCCAGACATGATTGAAGGTCCGAAGCGCTTAGCCTGAGCCTTTGGTGTTGGTATTCAAGGTGGGGGAAGGGAAGGATCGAGCGCGAGAAGAAAAGGACAGGCCTTGGCCACTTTATAAAGAGGGTGGATATCAAGCGTCCTCCGCGTGGCCGTTTGGAACTTGCCTAAAATCGAGGAGTCATACCAGCGGGCACGGTTGGGTTACCCACACCCGTATTGATGAGAATCCCGTGATAAGGGGACACAATCTCTGCTTCGACAAGACGTGCCAAGAAAACTGCCTCCCAATATGTGCAGTAGCTGGTTTAGAAAAACGGTTCGAATAATGACCGAGCCATGGTGTGATGTCATGTTATGAAAAGTTGTGAGCAGATTAGATTTGTGGAAATATTATAATATCTATGGTGGTACGTGGAATTTGTTTTGCAGAGCCGAACATGATCCTTGTGTTCAAAATCTTCTATGGAGAATTCGGAGAAGGAACCCGCCTTACAATGCCGAAGACAATCTGCACGCCAGACTCATCGTCATTGAAGCTTGGTTCAGGGGCTACTGAGGGAGTCCTGGATTAGGGGCTCCTCGGATAGCCGGACTATATCCTTTGGCCGGACTGTTGGACTATGAAGATACAAGATTGCAGACTTCGTCCCATGTCCGGGTGGGACTCTCCTTTGCGTGGAAGGCAAGCTTGGCAATTCGGATATGTAGATCTCCTCCCTTGTAACCGACTCTCTGTAACCCTAGCCACCTTCGGTGTCTATATAAACCGGAGGGTTTAGTCCATAAGACAACAACAATCATAATCATAGGCTAGCTTCTAGGATTTAGCCTCTACGATCTCGTGGTAGATCAACTCTTGTAATACTCATATCATCAAGATCAATCAAGCAGGAAGTAGGGTATTGCCTCCAACGAGAGGGCCTGAACCTAGGTAAACATTGTGTCCCCCGCCTCCTGTTACTATCCACCTTAGACGCACAGTTCTGGACCCCCTACCCGAGATCCGCCGGTTTTGACACCGACAGCGGCGCCCCCCTTTCCTTCCTCCCTCTCTCCCCCTTCCTTCCCTCCTAGTCCAACTAGGGAAGGGGGAATCCTACTCCTGGTGGGAGTAGGACTCCTCCAGGGCACGCCATAGAGGGCCGACCCTCCCCCTCCTCCACTCCTTTATATACAGGGGAGGGGGCACCCCATAGACACACAAGTTGATCATTGATCTCTTAGCCGTGTGCAGTGCCTCCCTCCACCATAATCCACCTCGGTCATATAGTTGTAGTGCTTAGGAAAAGCCCTGCACCGGTATCTTCATCATCACCATCATCACGTCGTCGTGCTGACGAAGCTCTCCCTCGACACCTCAGCTGGATCAAGAGTTTGTGGGACGTCACCAAGCTGAACTTGTGCAGATTGCGGAGGTGCCGTACTTTCAGTACTAGGATCGGCCGGATCGTGAAGACGTACGACTACATCAACCGCATTGTCATAACGCTTCTGCTTACGGTCTATGAGGGTACGTGGAAAACACTCTCCCCTCTCGTTGCTATGCATCACCTAGATGGATCTTGCGTGTGCATAGGAAAATTTTGAAATTACTACGTTCCCCTACATGCTTTGGATCTCCTAGATAGATCTTGCGTGATCGTAGGATTTTTTTTTGAAATACTGCGTTCCCCAATAGTGGCATCCGAGCCAGGTCTATGCGTAGATGTTATATGCACGAGTAGAACACAAAGAGTTGTGGGAAATAATAGTCACATTGCTTACCACCAACATCATACTTTGATTCGGCGGTATTGTTGGATGAAGCGGACCGGACCAACATTACATGACCGCATTCATGAGACTGGTTCTACCGATGTGCTTCGCACACAGGTGGCTAGCGGGTGTCTGTTTCTCCAAAATTAGTTGAATCGAGTTTGACTACGGCCGATCCTTGTTGAAGGTTAAAACAACACACTAGACAAAAAATCGTTGTGCTTTTGATGCGTAGGTAAGAATGGTTCTTTCTACAAGCCCGTAGCAGCCACGTAAAACTTGCAACAACAAAGTAGAGGATGTCTAACTTGTTTTTGCAGGACATGTTGTGATGTGATATGGTCAAGACGTGATGAGATATAAATTGTTGTATGAGATGATCATGTTTTGTAAAAGTTATCGGCAACTGGCAGGAGCCTTATGGTTGTCGCTTTATTGTATAAACGCAATCGCCATGTAATTTCGTTACTTTATCACTAAGCGGTAGCGATAGTCATGGAAGCAGCAGTTGGCAAGACGACAACGATGCTATGATGGAGATCAAGGTGTCAAGCCGGTGACGATGGAGATCAAGACGGTGCTTTGGATATGGAGATCAAAGGCACAAGATAATGATAGCCATATCATGTCACATATTTTGATTGCATGTGATGTTTATCCTTTATGCATCTTATTTTGCTTAGTACGGTGGTAGCATTATAAGATGATCCCTCACTAAATTTCAAGGTATAAGTGTTCTTCCTGAGTATGCACTGTTGCTATAGTTCGTCGTGCCGAGACACCACATGATGATCGGGTGTGATAAGCTCTACGTTCACATACAACGGGTGCAAGCCAGTTTTGCACGTGCAGAATACTCGGGTTAAACTTGACGAGTCTAGAATATGCATATATGGCCTCGGAACACTGATACCGAAAGGTCAAACGTGAATCATATAGTAGATATGATCAACATAGTGATGTTCACCATTGAAAACTACTCCATCTCACGTGATGATCGAACATGGTTTAGTTGATTTGGATCACGTGATCATTTAGATGACTAGAGGGATGTCTATCTAAGTGGGAGTTCTTAAGCAATATGATTAATTGAACTTTAATTTATCATGAACTTAGTACATGATAGTTTTTGCATGTCTATGTTGTTGTAGATCATTGGACCGTGCTACTGTTCCCTTGAATTTTAATGCGTTCCTAGAGAAAGCTAAGTTGAAAGATGATGGTAGCAATGATGTCGCTTGAAGCTACGTGGTTATTTCCCCAAAGAGGAAGGGATGATGCATCACAGTGGTGGTAGGTATTTCCCTCAGATATGAAACCAAGGTTGTCGAACCAGTAGGAGAACCAAGAAACACAACGTAAACAACCCCTACACACAAATAACAACACCTCGCAACCCGATGTGTTAAAGGGGTTGTCAATCCCTTCCGGGGTACGACGCCTCAAGATAGGCAAAGGACGTGAGGTAAATTTGTAGTAGATTGATAGATCAAACGCAAAATAAATTAAATAAGGATAAATTGCAGCAGGGTATTTTTGGGTTTTTGGATTAATAGATATGAAAATAAAAGGCAAATAAAAGTAGATCGCAAAGGCAAATAATATGAGAAAGAGACCCGGGGGCCATAGGTTTCACTAGTGGATTCTCTCGAGAAAAATAGCAAACGGTGGGTGAATGAATTACTGTTGGGAAATTGATAGAACTTCAAATACTCATGACGATATCCAGGCAATGATCATTACATAGGCATCACATCCAAGATTAGTAGACCGACTCCTGCCTGTATCTACTACTATTACTCCACACATCAACCGCTATCCAACATGCATCTAGTTCATGGAGAAACAGAGTTATGCAATAAGAATGATGACATGATGTAGACAAGATCTATCTATGTAGAGATAGACCCCATCGTTTTATCCTTAGTAGCAATGATACATACGTGTCGGTTCCCTTTCGGTCACTGGGATCAAGCACCATAAGATCGAACCCACTACAAAGCACCTCTTCCCATTGCAAGATATATAGATCAAGTTGGCCAAACAAAACCCAAATATCCACTGGTGCGCGTCGGTCCTAAACAAACCGTTTTTAACCCCTTTCCGCGTCGACATTTGGAACCGTCGCCAAGTGAGTGTGGGCATAGGGTGGGGGGGGGGCTCCTTCCCACACGACCCAAAAACTGACGGGGATATGCCCTCCTGGCACACACGCTCGGCAAAATGAGGTCGTGTGTGACCGGCGAGCGCTCAAATACGGAAATACGTACAGTAGAGCTAAAAAATACAATTATACGGGGAAATTGTTTCCGGTCACAAGTACATCCCACACAGTCAGTCCCTGCTAAACATTTCCGTTCGTATGTACATCCCACACAGTCGCTCCAAGGAAAACATTTCCATTCACAGGTACACCACACACAATTTTTCCTATTAAATTGTTTGCGTTATTGAATACATCACACATGATCCGTAGAAGGAACTATGTGGCAAAGGCTATCCATCACACACAGTTTTTATCCGGTAAACATTTGCACAACGTGGCCTAACACAAATAGTTTTCAAGAGAAAGTCGTGTGTGATTGTGCATTGATCCAACACGGCTTATTCCTAGAAACTGTGTGCGTTGCCTGAGGTTATCTCCCACGCTATTTTTTCAACAACCGTTTGCAATAGCACAACCCAATTAGCAGGCTAATAGCCCTATTATTAATAATCCATTTATTAATCTAATTGACATTCATATTAAGCACATAATATATTTCATGTCCATATTAAGGAAGCAGAATTTCATAATTGAAATACATCAGAGTACAACCTGATATAGCTTCAGCACTCAGCTACCCCATTACACAACTGCACCAGCACCAAGTTTCACATGCAACATGTAGAACATTTTGAAATTAGCATCATAGACGGTATATAGACAAATGCATCTCATCTAGAAAACTACTGAAGCGGAAGGCGAATATTGAGCCTTCATTCATGTTGAAGGTCTTTGCAACTTTAGGCCAGTGCATGTGGATGATTGATCGTCCGTCCTTCGTCCTCTTTAGGAACACTTCAATATTGAACCATGGGTGTTGTATGAAAACCTTCCTCGCCTACTGACCATAGAGGTGGGTTGAGAGGTAATCATTAGTGAACTGCTTTGGAAAGGCTTGAAAACAAGGATGTGCATAAATATATTCTCTATATTGGAAATGGGGCAAAGGAATAAAAAAGTCAAGGTATAATACTTAGTACTATCTTGTGGTGAACTGATGTCTTCTTCATTGTGCAGACAAAGATCTTGTTGTTTTTTGTCGCTAATTTCTTTATCCTAACAATCTTTCCGAGTTTCTTGATTTGATTGATATTCATGGACAACTCATTTCCCCATATGCAAAAAGGGTTGAACAGTGGGTCAAAACCTCTGACAGCAAGACCTACATGTGCAAGACCAAATTGTTAAAAACCAAAATATTAGAATGGTTCCTTCAATTGCACAATAATGTGCTATTAGACAATGGACCATGCACGTGCTAACCTCGATTGTAAACCTCAGTGCTTCCCATTGTTTCCCTGCAACACATATAAGGTAGTTAGTCATCAGGTTAAGTAATTACTACAGCCAAATTCAATTTATTCCTCACATGGTATACAATAACAGAATGCACCCACAACTATTGAACATCGCATTGCAGAATTGAACCAAACAGTTAACTAAACACCACAACACAAATGAACCAAACGTTAACTGAGCACCACATTGCACAATGTATAACCAAACCAAGCATGCTTGACAACTTGGAAATATAGCAATTGTATTCGTTTCTCATGTATTTTGTGAAGATAGATTCGATTTATTTCTCACATGGAAGACAATACAAAATTGCAGCTTGAAGAATTGAACATCACATTTGCAGAATTGAACCAAACAATTAACTGAAGACGACAACTAATTAACAAAATAGTTAATAAGTGAGCACCACACTGCATGACATATAGAACATATATACTAGAGCAACATGTTGCATGGTAAAATTAGATAGCACAATTCACTAGAATTTGTGGAGGAAAGGCAGGAGCAGCACACACAACGAGTAAACCGAGCATGCTTAACCGTCATAGCTAGCAAATGGCAAGGTGCTCCTCCAAGATTTGGGGGTCGGCACGAATGGCAGCCATCACGACCTCATCCACGTGCGGCCGCGATTTGCTTCTCCGCTGCCAAATGCTCCTTGAGGTCCTGGCTATACTGCGTGCACCATGGCTTAGGCCGGCGCTTATTTGGTGGAGGGGTCGGTGATTTGGGTGGAAGGTGTCACGCTCGCGCCGTCGGTCGGGGCATGTGGATGTGGAAGGCGGAGGAGGATGGGGGTCGAGTGTGGATTACCTGCCTAGATAGGCGAGGCCGAGCAGCGTGAAGGAGGGTCGCCGGCGAGCAGGCGACGACGCTGCAAGCAAGGAGTGAATGTTTCAACTTGGAAAGGAAGGCGGAAACAGGGGAAATGTGGCTTTTGGTAAGGGGGAGGGGGCGGGGAGATAGATATTTCCGCGGAAGCCGAAAATTTGGAATCGCTTCAGCGAAAAAACTGGCGCGCAAAGTGTCATCAGACACGGTCCCTTATTCAGAACTGTGTACGATATGCGAACATCATGAACGATTCAGATAGCTCAACCCGTGTGTGTTGAGTTTGAACGTCAAAAATTTTAGTCCAAATTTCCCTGGTTACAGTGGTCATCCACGTCATTGCATAATTTGGGTACACAAAGGAGACTAACTTCTTAATCGAGCAAGTTCAACAATTAAACTGAGCTAACTGACCTAAACATTACTCTAACAAATTAAAGACCGACGCTCTTAATTAAACAAAACAATGAGTACTAATATGACTGGTGCTCGTCGATCTCCGTCGCCGCCTCCATGTCCAGCTCGAGCCCGACGGTCTCCTGGGGAAGGGGCTCCATGGCATCCATCGCACCATACTCGGCAATCATCTCGCCATCCGCATCCGCCATCTCTTTGGAAAAGGCCTCATGAGCTAGGCATGGGCGGATGCGATCTGGGCTTGGACGGGCTCCGTTGTCGCAAGGTATGAGGCGGAGGAATGGACGGCTGCTCGAACGCTCTCCGCGATTGCCAGCTCTTCGGCCGTGGGTTGCCGACCGTTGTCAGAGAAGCTTCGTTCGATTTGTGGGGTGACCGCCAGCAACTGGGCGTGGGCGGCCTCGACATGGTCGTAGGCGGCCTCCATCAGGGTTAAGGCCGCCACTACGGAATGGACAGTTGCTATGCCGCTCTCGCCAGTTGTTATCCCCGAGGCAGATGTTGCTGCCGCCACCTGAGAAGCAACAATGGCTGTTTGGGCTGCCATGGCTTCCCAGTGGTAGATTGCGGCCACGCTCATGCACCTTGTTAGCACGCGCATGGCGGCTATGGCCGCGCACTCCCTGTAGTGGGCCACCGAAGTTTCCCTCATGATGCGGGTCCATGTGCCCATCTTTCACCAGCGATGATTGAACAGTGAAATGATATTAATTTGGGGAGCAAGCTGGTGTGCTTGAGACACCAGCTGTGGACTGTAGCCGACGCATCTTCTCGCGTAAGCCATAGGCGTACAATACACCGACGGTGCTCCAGGACATTTTGTGTTGCATCTACACGGTTGGTGATAATAAACCGTGTGCGATCTACTTGATTTTTCATCTTGATTAGAATGACATAATGGGGTCACAGCGGCAATGGACGGTGTTTGAATTGCTAGCCTTTTATCTTGAGTTAACATGCAACTATATGTGTGTCATAAAAAAATTGGAGTTATTCAGGGTTTGTTTAACATTTTATGCATTAAATTGGTTTTCTAGCCATTTCAGGTGCACAATTCAAAATTAAACTACATGCACATGCTCCGGTGCACCAACATGGGTTGTAAAATCATATATGTGTCCATGGGTTTATGCTTATCTCCCATGCAAGAAATGGGGATGAAATTCGAAAACCACGACAATGTGGCTCTCCGGCAAACGTCGACGTACCTGCTTTTGTAATTCTAGTAAATCCAAAATTCATGAAACTTGGCATGGTATCATGGAGCGGCAACAACATGCCGTGGCAAAAGTTTTGTCCCATTTGGGGCAGGTTTGGGTATAAGCTTCTCATAACCCAGAGCTTCTCACACAACAAGTGTGATGGTTTCGATAGGGAACGTTTCACCTTTCTGGACGAAATGATATCCGTCGCCTCTTCTCGATTACAAATTTTTTCCTAGTGTCAACATCGAACAATAGGAGTGTTGTGTCAATTTTTGGAATTTTTCGGGGTTCGCTTGGACATTTTTATGCATTAACTGAGTTTTCTCTGCATTCATGTGCATAATTCAAATTTCAACTATAGGCACATGCTCTAATACATATAAATTAGTTCAAAATTCAAATATGTGTCCTTGGTTGTCTGCTTAGGTCCCATGCAAGAAATGGGAATGAATGTAAAACACCCTGCCACCGTCACTCGGCGGCAAACATTGAGATACCAGGTTTTTAAATTCTAGTAAATCCAAAACTCGTCTGAAATTCATGAAACTTGGCATGCTATCATGGAGCGGCATCAACATGCCGTGGTAAAAATTTTGTCCCATTTGTGGCAGGTTTGGGTATATGCTTGTCACAAACCAGAGCTTCTCACAACAAGCATGATGGTTTCGATAGGGAACGTCCCACCTTTGGGGACGAAACAATATCCATTGCCTCTTATTGCTTCCAAAAATTTTCTCATGTCAACATAGAACAACAGGAGTGTTGTGTCAATTTTTTTGATTTTTTCGGGGTAAGTTTGGACATTTTTATGCATTAACTGAGTTTTCAATGCATTTATGTGCATAATTAAAATTTGAACTACATGCACATGCTCCAGTGCATATAAATTGGTTGAAAAATCAAATCTGTGTCCTTGCGTGCATGCTTAGGTCCCATGCAAGAAATGGGAATGAATTTCAAACACCAGGTCACCGTTGATTGCCGACAAAACATTGAGATTCCTGGTTTTTAAATTCTAGTAAATCCAAAACTTGTCTGAAATTCATGAAACTTGGCATGCTATCATGGAGTCGCATCAACATGCCGTGGTAAATTTTTTGTCCCATTTGGGACAGGTTTGGGTATATGCTTCTCACAAACCAGAGCTTCTCAGATGGTTTCGGTAGGGAACGTCCCACCTTTCGGGACGAAACAATATCCATTGCCTCTTATTGCTTCCCAAATTTTTCTCGTGTCAACATAGAACAACATGAGTGTTGTGTCAATTTTTGTGATTTTTTGGGGTTCGTCTAGACATTTTTATGCATTAACTGAGTTTTTAATGCATTTATGTGCATAATTCAAATTTGAACTACATGCACATGCTCTAGTGTATATAAAATGGTTGAAAAATCAAATCTGTGTCCTTGGGTGCATGCTTAGGTCCCATGCAAGAAATGGGAATGAATTTCAAACACCTGGGCACCGTTGATTGCCGGCAAAACATTGAGATGCCTGGTTTTTAAATTCTAGTAAATGCAGAACTCGTCGAAAGTTCATGAAACTTGGCATGCTTTCATGGAGCGGCATCAACATGTCGTGGTAAATTTTTTGTCCCGTTTGGGGCAGGTTTGGGTATATGCTTCTCACAAACCAGAGCTTCTCACAACAAGCATGATTGTTTCGGTAGGGAACGTCCCACCTTTGGGGACGAAATGATATCCACTACCTCGTATTGCTTCCAAAAAATTTCTCGTGTCAACATAGAACAATAGGAGTGTTGTGTCAAATTTTGTGATTTTTCAGGGTTCGTTTGGACATTTTCATGCATTAACTGAGTTTTCAATGCATTTATGTGCATAATTCAAATTTGAACTACATGCACATGCTCCAGTGCATATAAATTGGTTAAAAAATTAAATCTGTGTCCTTGGTGCATGCTTAGGTCCCATGCAAGAAATGGGAATGAATTTCAAACACCAGGGCACCATTGATTGCCGAAAAAATATTGAGATGCCTGGTTTTAAAATTCTAGTAAATCCAAAACTCGTCTGAAATTCATGAAACTTGGCATGCTTTCATGGAGCGGCATCAACATGCCGTGGTAATGTTTTTGTCCTGTTTGGGGGAGGTTTGGGTATATGCTTCTCACAAATCAGAGCTTCTCACAACAAGCATGATGGTTTCGGTAGGGAACGTCCCACCTTTGGGGACGAAACGATATCCATTGCCTCTTATTGCTTCCAAAGTTTTTCTCGTGTCAACATAGAACAATAGGAGTGTTGTGTCAATTTTTGTGATTTTTCAGGGTTCATTTGGACATTTTCATGCATTAACTGAGTTTTCAATGCATTTATGTGCATAATTCAAATTTGAACTAAATGCACATGCTCCAGTGCATATAAATTGGTTGAAAAATTAAATCTGTGTCCTTGGGTGCATGCTTAGGTCCCATGCAAGAAATGGGAATGAATTTCAAACACCAGGGCACCGTTGATTGCCGACAAAACATTGAGATGCCTTGTTTTTAAATTCTAGTAAATCCAAAACTCGTCTGAAATTCATGAAACTTGGCATGCTATCATGGAGCGGCATCAACATGCCGTGGTAAATTTTTTGTCCCATTTTTGGCCGGTTTGGGTATATGCTTGTCACAAACCAGAGCTTCTCACAACAAGCATGATGGTTTCTGTAGGGAACGTCCCACCTTTGGGGACGAAACAATATCCATTGCCTCTTATTGCTTCCAAAAATTTTCTCGTGTCAACAAGAACAACAGGAGTGCTGTGTCAATTTTTTTTGATTTTTTCGGGGTACGTTTGGACATTTTTATGCATTAACTGAGTTTTCAATGCATTTATGTGCATAATTCAAATTTGAACTACATGCACATGCTCCAGTGCATATAAATTGGTTGAAATATCAAATCTATGTCCTTGGGTGCATGCTTAGGTCCCATGCAAGAAATGGGAATGAATTTCAAACACCAGGTCACCGTTTATTGCCGACAAAACATTGAGATTCCTGGTTTTTAAATTCTAGTAAATCCAAAACTTGTCTGAAATTCATGAAACTTGGCATGCTATCATGGAATGGCACGCGACATGATGTGGTATTTTTCGTGTCCATTTTGACAGAAGGCAGACTCGAATAATGACAGCTAATAAAGGCATTTTGAAAAAATAGCTGCCACTTTAATATCTCAAACATTTGTATAATTCAAACCATGTGCGTTTTGTTAACCATTCACGTGACACCACGTGTCTTAGTTTTAATGGATGTAGGAGGTGTCGTGCGGACAACTGCTTGACCTTGACTGAACGGGAGGCGTGCGAGCGCAGTCCGGTGCACAGGCTGACCGAGACGAGTGCAAGTTGTCCTCGAATGCGCAGGCTCACCGAGAAGCGGGCGAGCTGTACACTGCGCAGGCTCACTGGGAAGTGAGCCCTTTGACTTCCATTGCCGCCCGCCATCCTCTCTGTGCATGCGCCCCCCTCAACGGCATGGGACGCCGCCGTCGAACGCTACCTCTCAACGCCGCCAGCTGCCGTCCTCCCGCCCCCCGTCCGTCGACCCCGGGACGACATGATGCAAAGTGAGAGTAGGATTTGTGCATCTCTTCAATGCAAATGGTTATTTTGGATGACCTGTGTGCAACCACTTACAAACAATTTGGTGCGATTTGCATATGTCATATTGGGTATGTTACCATTTGTCAAACTGGAAAGATTGACATTTGTTGATCTAGTAACATTGCCATTTGTCAACCTTGTAACACTGCAATTTATCAAAATATGAAGCTAAAAATCACTAGAAGTATCTAATTTTTGCAACTAAAATTCAGTAATTAAGCATGGATTTCATTCATAGATTAAGCATTCGTTCTTAATTTATACAAACAGTTCAACTCGACAGCTGAACCGACCAAATTTTTCGCCAATTGTTGCCAACCACATAATAGTTAGTTCAACAATATATACTAGCTAATTTTAAGTACGTTGTACAGTTCCACCACATCTATAGTCCGATGAACTGAACAAAATAGCCCCTAAATACTACTACTGCAGAGGGGCTTTGTACTACTTCCGACTACCTCTCCTCTGCCGAGCGCGCTCAGTAAGAGGTGGAGGAGAAGGAGCCTACGGGAGAGCTGGGCAACAACTGTTGCAGCTTCAATGACACTCACCTCGAACACCCTCTGCCGCTCCAGATGACCCGTCTCGAAGCGGTGGTTCTCCTCATAGATCTCCTGATTCCTCGCCTCTGAGGCGTACCGCAGCCACATCGCCGGTAAGGCTCTTTGCGTGCTCGACGAGACGCTCCTCCTCCTCCTCCCACAGGAACTCAGTGTAGCGCGCAAGGTCGCTGACGCACGTGCGAGCATCCACCTCTGCCTCCCGACGTTGGGTGGCGGTGGCGGAGCGGGTGATGACCCTGGCGGCCGACGGTGGGCCGGCGGCCACGGCGGCCGACGACAAGTGGCAGCCATGACCACCACCTCCCGCCTTCGGGCCATGGTGGCGGAGCGAGTGATGGCCACGGTGGCCGGCAGTGGGGTGGCGGCCACGACGGCCACCTCCCGCCTTCGGGCCACGGCGGTGGAGTGGGCGATGGCCCTGGCTTTCGATAGTGGTGTGGCAGCAACAGCGGTCGACAACAGCTGCCGTCAGGCAATAGTGGCGGAGCATGTGGTGGGTGTTCCGCGCACACCCAATAGAGACGCCATGCGTAGTACACTACGCCAGGGACTGCGCCGCCAATGCGGTGTAGCCTCCCAGCTGGAGGAGTCCTCTAATGACGGCGGAGTGGTTGAGCGACGACGACAGACCGGTGCCATTGGCGATTGTGGGAGAAGCAGACGAGATAAGCTAGAGGAAGGGAGCGGAAAATGCGACGCAGGACTCGCCAGCCGTGAGGGTTTTTATAGCAGGCTGGTAAGCATTGGGATTTTGGGGGATTTCACCGAGTTGGGCGGGAAGCTTGTGCGGGAACCTGCGAGGCTCCGCGGGAACGTGCTCACGGATGATTCATTGGCGCCACCGTTTGGCCAAAAGAACGCCCCCCCGCACGCTGCGCAAGCTTGCACTATAAGCCGTCTACAGCAGCGGGGTGACAAGACATGCGAGAGGAGGACGAAAGGCAACATACACATATAGTTAATAAAAAATGTCTGCGATTTAATTACCAACTCTACCCCCGTCCTGGTTTATAAGTATGATTTAACTAATAAAATACGAATGCATGTCGCCAAAGATTATATAGTTGAATTCGTATTTGAACATAGTTTCCAATTATATAATTTTTATAACATGCATTAACATTTTGTTGGTTAAATTTGAGGGAAAAGTATGGCACAGAATATAAAGGGGACTATAGACTAGATGGAGGTGGTAGCACACGGCCGCTCTCTACGCAGCGACGCAACTGTCGGCCGTCTTGTAGGCGACCATTTCCTGCATGTTCAATTGTTCTATGCGTGTGGTTGCTTGCGGTTCAGGCGGCTGCGGCGCGCTCTGCTCGCGTCCCGCCACGCGCACTCTGCTCTCGTGTACCTCCGGGTGCTCTTCCCTTGTCCCTCCACGAGCGCTACCAGTGTTTGGGGCCGGCGCACGATCACGCACGTTCGTGTGCATGCGGTTGCCCCTAGCGCGGCGCGACGATGTTGTTACCCGCTGCAAAAACTGCCATGCGGACGCGCCGAGAATCCACGCCGCCCATCTTTTTCTTATATTCCTGCTGCCATTTACCTTCATCTCTTGTCTCACATGACACAATACTGAAAGTGCAACTATCCCTAGGTGGTTTTGGTAATTCATAACAACATATAGCTCATTGAGCTAATGCTATTCCAAGATGATTATTTCAGGAAAGCTCAATGATTGGCATGGCATGGATGTGAAAGTGGAACCCTCAAAATGCTAAGGACAAAGGATTGGCTCAAGCTCAAAATCTCAAGACTCTTCATTTAATATTTTAGTAATCCAAGATCACATTGAGTCCTTAGGAAAAGCCAATACTATCAAGGAGGGATGAGGTGTTGCTTAATGAGCCTCTTGCTTCATGTGCTTAGTGATATGCTCCAAAACCCTCAACTATTTTTCCATATCCACATATGACCTAAACCCTAAGCCAAACTCGGTCCTACCGATTTTTCCTATCCGGCGCCACCGAGTTTCACTTGTCATTAGCCACTGCCAAACCCTAGCAATTCGGTCCTACCGATAGGGATCTCGGCCTCACCGAGATGGGGTTGCAAACTCTCTGTTTCCCTTTCATAACTTTTCGGTCCCACCGAAAGAGCGAATCGGTCCCACCGAGATTGCAATGTAAACTCAGTGTTTCCCCTTTGTAACTTTTCGGTCTCACCGAGTTCCACTCGGTCTCACCGAAAGAGCAAATCGGTCCCACCGAGTTTGCCTGACCAACTCTCTGGTTAGCTAATTACCAAATTCGGTCTCACCGAGTTTGTGTAATCGGTCTGACCGAGATTACATTATGCCCAAACCCTAACCGAATCGGTCCTACCGAGTTGCGTGTCAGTCCCACCGAAATTCCTAACGGTCACTAGGTTTACTATTTAGGTCAGACCGAGTTTTCTGATTCGGTCCCACCGAGATTGGTAAATTGTGTGTAACGGTTGGATTTTGTGTGGAGGCTATATATACCCCTCCACCTCTTTCTCATTCAGTGAGAGAGCTATCAGAACACACACACCATTCCAACTCATATGTTCTGAGAGAGAACCACCTACTCATGTGTTGAGACCAAGATATTCCATTCCTACCATATGAATCTTGATCTCTAGCCTTCCCTAGTTGCTTTCCACTCAAATCTTCTTTCCACCAAATCCAAATCCTATGAGAGAGAGTTGAGTGTTGGGGAGACTATCATTTGAAGCACAAGAGCAAGGAGTTCATTACCTACACACCATTTGTTACTTCTTGGAGAGTGGTGTCTCCTAGATTGGCTAGGTGTCACTTGGGAGCCTCCGACAAGATTGTGGAGTTGAACCAAGGAGTTTGTAAGGGCAAGGAGATCGCCTACTTCGTGAAGATCTACTGCTAGTGAGGCAAGTCCTTCGTGGGCGATGTCCATGGTGGGATAGACAAGGTTGCTTGTTCGTGGACCCTTTGTGGGTGGTTGCTTCTTCGTGGACCCTTCGTGGGTGGAGCCCTGTGTGGACTCGCGCAACCGTTACCGTTCGTGGGTTGAAGTCTCCATCAACGTGGATGTAGGATAGCACCACCTATCCGAACCACGGGAAAAACATCCGTGTCTCCAATTGCGTTTGAATTCTCCAAACCCTTCCCTTTACATTCTTGCAAGTTGCATGCTTTACTTTCCGCTGCCAATATACTCTTTGCATGCTTGCTTGAATTGTGTGATGATTGCTTGACTTGTCCTAAAATAGCTAAAATCTGCCAAGAACTAAAATTGGGAAAAGGTTAAGTTTTTATTTGGTCAAGTAGTCTAATCACCCCCCTCTAGACATACTTTCGATCCTACAAATACACACACCCAGGAGGACACATACAGATAGGACATCCAGCGGTTCCAGTGGTGCTCCCCGTGGCTCCAATGGCGCTCCTAGCGGCCGACGATGACAACGGTGGGCAGTTCACCATGCAACACATCGGGGACACCCACGTGAGGGGAAACACTCTCTCGGTGGTGTACACGAATGATCCGGTCTCGGTGGAGAGCTCCATCTAGACTATGGAGCAGTTCCTTGCTAATGACAAGTATCAAGTGGTCGGCTTCGACCTAGAGTACACCATGGGTCGTGCCGGGCATGATCAGAAGGTTGTCATTGCCCAGTTGTGCGTGAGACATGACGTCCTCGTCTACCACTACCACCTGGCTACAACGCCTTGCGAGCGTTTCTCCAAGTTTATCAACAGCTTCGACTATAGTTTCGCTCCAGTGGACACCACCAACGATCTAAAAGCGCTCAAGGTTTCGTGCTTGGAATGGCCAAATCTTGTCAACATCCAAAGCCACTACAAGGTCTGGGGTAGCGACAAAAACAAACTGAACTCCTTGGTTGACCTCGCCTCGGCCATCATCGACCCCTACTACATGAAGATGAAGGGTGAGAGCAATAAGGACAGGAACGCCTAGCACAGTGTGTGGCATAAGAGACTGGATGAACAACATGTCAAGTACGCGGCCATGGACGCGTACACAAGCTATGAGATGTACAAGTGGATCGTTGACATGAGGAACTGTCTTCTTCCTGACCCAGACGAGGATTGAGCCACATAGCAGTGGTGGGAGCGTCACAAGAAGTATATGACTAGATGTTCATTTCTCCTACTTTAGAATGCACACAATTGTTTATTGAGGTGTGTGCAGATGATCTGTATAGTCACTTATGTAATTGGATGTTTATTTCAGTTATATATATACATGTTATTCTACTGTAGATAGAGCAAATCACACGGCTTATTAGCAACAATCGTCTTGTCGGTGTACAAAAGTAGGGGCCCTTTTTGTACCCCTCTACTTGTGCATGGGCAGTCAGAGCCACACCTGCGCCCACACTAAGTAGGGCAGAGGAAGGCACGAGACGGGCAAAGCAACGCCAAGACCAGAAGCACAAAAATCAAGAGGGCGAGGTGGACTCCACCGGCGAGACCCTTGCCAGGCCGGCCTCCGCAGCCCCGACAAGAGCCCTGCCGGGGCAACTTGCCCAACACTAACAGGGCGCGCCACCCTTGAGACCAAGGGTTCCAACACCGCCAACCACGTTGGAACCAAGGCTCGGGAGGCACCTCTATGGTGGCATGCAGATCTTTGTGAAGATAACGAGCACACGAGATCAGATGAAGACCAGAAGACGACGACCCTCGGCAAGATCTTTGCCGAGGAAATCCACGAGACCCCCGACAAGATCCTTGCAGGGGACGACCGCGATGCCACGGCAAGACCCTTGCCGGGGCCCCGGTGAGACCCTTGCCGAGGACATCTTTGGGAGCCAGACCCACGTCTACCAAGACTACACCGCCGTTCCCATAGAGGTGCCAGTCCAGCCATCTAGGCATGCACCTGTGTCGGAGTAATGGGCCACAAGTAGCCTAACCCGAGTCCCTGAACCTTTCAAGACATCGGGGCCGGCTGCGCCCCTCGAAACATCAAGATAAAGCACCACCTTCCGGTGGCCGGCTATCCTGAGCGGCCAGCTGCCGGAAGGCGGCCAGGCTCCAGAAGGCGGCATCGAGACAGGCCGACTCCTTGCAGGCGGCCTACGGCGCCATCAGAGTCCGCGCCCCCATTAAGAAGACAAGACAGGGAGGGGCTACAGTGCAGCCCACCACCCCCATATCCAGGGCTGGGCATGGCCATAGTGCTCCGTACAGGCAGAGATCTCCGCCCGATGCAGTACTGTGGCCACTCCACCCCTGACGTCACCACAGGCAGGAGGAGCCCTGCTCCCACGACGACCTGTCGGTACGGCCTGTAGACGGTGGGCCCTACCGGGCAGTGAGAGCCCGGAGGGCGGCAGAGCCGAACCAGCCGGACCCGAGGGAGGCCGGCCTCCAGCATGCGGCTCTTCCTTCCCTCGAGGTCCGTGCACCATTAACCAGACGAGACAGGAAGTGGCTACAGTGATCTCCCACTAGTCGGCAGGACTGTAGCCACGCTTCCCTGACCAATCACACATCATTAGCATCATGGCTATAGTAACCAGCAGCCTGCAAAACCCGCAAGCAGCGGGAGCGTCCTGTCGGCTCCATACCAGACCAGTCGGCGGGGCCCACCAGTCGTTGGGCCCCAACACCCGGCGGAGAAGCCGGCGACCAGAGACACTGATAGCCGGGTCCTACACCCGGCCAGATTACTATTGTGCCCCTGGGGGGTAGGCCAATATAAACCCCCAGGGCACCCATGCAAAGGGTTCCCAATCTCTTATAACTAGCCTCATACCAGGAGGAGGAGAGAGCGTGCCTGCCTTCTTCTACCTATAGCATACAGCTCAAGGAGCACCATTGTATCCCACTAGTGCCTTAGTGATCATGCGGAGACACCGCAGAGCAGGACTAGGGGTGTTATCACCTAGGAGAGCCCTAAACCTGGGTAAAGTACGCCGACATTCATGTCTATGCCTCATCCCGCTTCCAGGCACCGACGATGTTCTACTCGCTCCCACCATGATAAGCCATCCTTTCGCATATGTCGCCCCAACCCCCGACATTTGGCGCCCACCATGGGGCGAGGTGCACCATCGTCCGGAGATCTGTTCTGGACGGGAACCCTTTTTCTTCCTGGCGAGCGCAGCCAGCCAGGCACGCCGGATGGCGTTTGCACTGATGCGCTTCATGGTGCGGATGTTGCCTGCGCTGTGAGCTGCCTTGCCAATCTTGTCGGCGAGATCAGCCTCTCCGACAGGCCTGCATCCAACGCAGGCAACGACGGTCCCGAGAGCCACCTCGTCAGCCTCCTCGATCAGCTCCGCGTCGTCATCGAGCCTACTGCGGACTTGGAGTCGGTTGGCTCCACCGACCCGATGCTTGTCGACTCTGATACGGTGTCACTTGACGCCTTCCCCACCAACGTGGTGGTCTAAGATGAACCGCTTCCTCGCGCGGATAGCTGCGGTAGCACCGTCACGGAGGTGCTCGTCATCAGCCACGACGAGCACTCTAGCGGAGATGGCCAGGAACCGCTGCAGGACCTGATGGCGCCCATTCCCGAAGGCGCCGACACCGAGATGCCGGAAGCACGCTGCTTCTAGCTCGTCGGAAGTGCCAACAGGCTGGCCAACATGAGACGCCTCTCGGAGGCCTACCAGCATGAGATGGACTGTGCTGTCGGCGGCACACCGGATCCTAGTGGGCCCAGCCGCACTGGCACGATCCGGCGGCGCGGCGTGGCTATTGCCGGCATGTTCGGAGCAGATCGCCCCGTCTAAGCCACGCCCACAGAGAACATACGAGCTGCCCAGGCGACTGCAAACGAGGTAGACAAGCTTGAGGGCGACGAGCGTCTCCATATGACGGAGCGCGTTCAGCAGCTCATCGACGCGGCTGCCGAGCAGCAAGAGGCCGGCTACCACGCCGAAGCCCCAAACCGATGAAACGACAACCCGCCTCCCCGCCATGAGCACGGAGCGACATCTCGGACACCGACTGGCGGCGCCCGAGGACGACGAGACAAGGAGCCGGTTGCCATCCACAACCGGATGCACATCACCATCGAGCGCGATCAAGACGGCCGTCCACGGACGGTGGAGCGACTAGATGGCTATTAGCCGCCCCGCACAGAGAGAAGCACACCTCCCTGCCGCCTGTTGACCACCCAATGCTCGGCGACTGCCTTGGCCGCCGGGAAGGAGTTGGAGAAAACGATGCTCATCACCGGATCGATCTCCTCAACCGATCCTTGGCGCTAGAAGAAGAAGACGCACTAGGTCCGCCTTGCTTTGGCCCCCGCATCCGTGATGAGCCCTTCCCCAAAGGGTTCACACTCCTAAGATATACGCCCAAGTACACCGGCTCCGTGAAGCCGGAGGACTGGCTGGTCGACTACTCCACAGCCGTTAGCATCGCCAACGGCAACAAGCGTGTTGCAGTGAAGTACGTTCCGCTCATGCTCTAGGGCAAGGCCCGGACATGGCTGAACAGCCTGAAGCCCTGCAGCATCAACAGCTGGGTCGATTTCACTGAGGCCTTCATTCGCAACTCCACTAGCACCTACAAGCGGCCGCCCAAACCTCGCCAGCTCTCCTGGTGTGTTCAAGGCCCCAACGAGTTGACTCGCGACTACCTCACACGTTGGGCCGAGCTGCGCAACTCTTGCGAGGGTGTGCACGAGGTGCAGGCCATCGAGTACTTTACTACTGGGTGTCGAGAGGGCACCCTCCTCAAGCACAAGCTTCTCTGCGACGAGCCGACGACCCTTGCCAATCTGCTGATCATAGCAGACAAGCACGCCACGACCGACTCCTCCATGAAGACGGAGATCCAGGTTGATGCATCCAGCCGGGTGGCTCCCCAGGCTCCTTGGCCTTCGGCTGGTGATACCAGTCGGCGCCAACAGTAGAACGACAATAGGCGCAAGGCGCCACAGCCAGCTCCCATCAGTTGGCAGGTGGCTGCGGTCGAATATCAGCAGCCGGAGGGGCAATCCCAGTCCAAGCATCAGAGGGGCGGAAAGACGAATTGGCTGTCCACTTTTTCCTACGAGCAAACCCTCAATGCTCCCTGCAACTTCCATAGCGGCACGAAGCCATCCAACCACACCACTCGCTAGTGCCATTGGCTCACATGAATCTCCAAGGGCACGGGACTGCTACCACCACCGCCTGCTGGCCAGCCTCCCCCGCCTCCCCAGCAGCCGGCGGCTTGTCCAGCAGTCGGCGCCGTTCAAGATGAATTCCCTGAAGAGCACGGAGCATATGTCGTCTTCAGCAGTGTGGCTGACGATAGGCGCAGTCGGCGCAGACAGTTTCGAGAGGTGAATGTCGTGGCCACTAAGGCACCGAAGTTCATGCACTGGTCAGAAAAGCCAATCAGTTGGAGCCAGGCGGTCCATCCGAAAGTAATGCCTTCCCTGGGCTCATACGCCTTGGTACTGGAAGCCACCTTCGCGGCGGACAAGCGAGCTACTCGTTTCTCCCGAATCCTGATAGATGGTGGCAGCAACATCAACATCCTGTACCACGATACCATGGAGAAGTTGAAGATCAAAACCAAGCACCTCATGTCCAGCTGGACTGTCTTCCATGGCATAGTTCCTGGCCTTTCTCACTCACCAATCGACAAGATCAAGATAGATGTCCTTTTTGGATACAAAGATCACTTCCGCTGAGAGCCTGTCTGGTTTGAGGTGGTTGACCTGGAGAGCCCTTACCATGCACTGCTCGACCGACCTACCTTGGCCAAGTTCATGGCGGTACCACACTATGCATATCTCAAGATGAAGATACCAAACGCCAAGGGAGTTATTACCGTCTCCGGAGATTACCGGAAGTCTGCCGAATGCGCAGGTGCTAGCAGCCGGCTGGCCGAGTCCCTTGCGATTGCAGCCGAAAAGCGGCTCCTTGACCAAGTGGTGGCCATGGCCGGCAAGCAGCCGGACATGTCCCCTGATCCCAAGGAGTGAGAAGCTGAGGGCTCGTTCAAGCCGGCGAAGGAAACAAAGAAGATACCTTTGGAACCGGAGCACCCGGAGAGGTATGCTGTCATAGGTGCAAACCTGGACAGCAAATAGGAAAGCGAGCTCGTTGATTTCCTCCTTGAGAATCGGGACATATTTGCATGGTCTCCCAAAGACATGCTGGGTGTTCCGACGGATTTTGCCGAGCACAAGCTACATGTCCGACCTGATGCCAAGCCTGTCAGGCAGCCACTACGCCGCCTGTCCGAAGAAAAGAGAAGAGTTGTTGGAGAAGAGATAGCCCGGCTTCTAGCAGCCGGCTTCATCACGGAAGTATTCTTTCCAGAATGGTTAGCCAACCCAGTCCTTGTATTGAAGAAGAATAAGTAGTGGTGCATGTGTATTGATTATACCAGGCTCAACAAAGCTTGCCCTAAAGATCCATTTGCTCTGCCAAGAATTGATCAAGTGATAGACGCCACGGCCGAATGCGAGTTGTTGAGTTTCTTGGATGCATACTCAGGGTATCACCAGATTAAGCTGGACCCGGCCGACAGGCTGAAGACCGCCTTCATCACACCATTCGGAGCATTCTGCTACCTGACCATGACGTTCGGCTTAAGAAATGCCGGTGCCATGTTCCAGCGTTTCATGCAGAAGTGTATCCTCAAGCAGCTTGGCAAAAATGCCCCCGTCTATGTGGACGATGTTGTGGTGAAGACGGAGAAGCGAGGAACGCTGCTAGAAGACCTCAAGGAGACCTTTGAAAACTTGCGCAGCTCAGATCAAGCTCAACCCGGAGAAATGTGTCATTGGAGTACCAGCCGGCCAGCTTCTTGGCTTTCTGGTCTCAGAGCGGGACATAGAGTGCAACCCTGTGAAGATCAAGGCTATCGAGAGGATGGAGGTGCCCACTCGACTGCTAGACGTGCGAAAATTTACCGGCTGCTCGGCATCCATCAGCTGTTTCATCAGTCGGCTTGGCGAGAAGGCCCTTCCCCTGTACTAGCTCATGAAGAAGACCACGTTTTTCGAGTGGAACGATAAGGCGGATAAAGCTTTTCTCCAGATCAAAAAGATGTTGACCACTCCACCTGTCCTGTCGGCTCTAATTGCTAAGGAGCCCATGCTTCTCTACATTGCCACCACTAGCCGGGTGGTCAGCACAATCATAGTTGTGGAGCACAAGGAAGACGGCAAAGCACTGCCAGTCCAGAGGCCGGTGTATTACCTGAGTGAAATATTGTCTGCCTCCAAGCAGAACTATCCCCATTATCAGAAGATGTGCTATGGCGTGCACTTTGTCGCCAAGAAGTTGAAGCCGTACTTTCAAGAGCACCCAACCACTGTTGTCTGCACTGCTCCTCTTGCTGAGATCATTGGAAGCCGAGATGCTTCAGGCCGAGTGGCCAAATGGGCCATATAATTGGCCCCCTACACCATCTACTACCAGCCTCGCAGTGCCACCAAGTCACAAGCACTGGCCGACTTCCTCGTCGACTGGGCCGAGACCCAGTAGCTGCTGCCAGCGTCGGACTCCAATTATTGGCGGATGCATTTTGATGGTTCCAAGATGTGCACTGGTTTGGGAGCTGGCATCGTCCTCACCTCTCCCAAGGGCGACAAGCTCAGATATGTGTTGCAAATTCACTTTGCCACCTCCAACAATGTTGCCGAATATGAAGCACTCATTCACGGGCTCTGGCTTGCCAAGGAACTCGGCATTCGCTGGATCCCGTGCTATGGTGATTCTGGTTTGGTGGTCCAGCAGTCGTCAGGCGACTGGGACGCCAAGGATGAAAATATGGCAAGCTAGCGCTTTCTCGTACAGCAACTCAACGGATACTTCGAGGGGTGTGAGTTCCTCCACGTACCAAGAAATGACAATGAGCAAGCCGATGCCTTGGCATGGATTGGCTCCACCTGGCAAGCAATACCAACCGGCATCGCCCTGCAATGGCTCCTCAAACCATCTATCAAGCCATCGCCAGAGTCAGATTCCATCTTCATGCCAGCTCCCCCTGAAGCAGTCGGATCCAACTTGAGGACCCCAGCAGCCGGCACGAGGAATTCAGTAGGTGACCCGGGGACTGCGGCAGCCGCACCTGGCTCAAGGACTTCAGAGCCCGACCCGGGGATTGCAGTAGTCGGCCCGAGGACTTCATCGCTCAACAAGCGCCAGCCAACTCCAACCCGCCGCCTCCCGGCCCAACCGCCCTCGTGCAAGTAGCAGTCCTTGCAGTAGAAGAAATAGCAGCACCTTCCTGGTCTCAACCCATCCTCAACTTTCTGGGGAATAAAGAGCTGCCGGCTGATGAGACCTTGGCCCGACAGGTGCAACGTCGGGCTGCAGCATACACCATTGTCAACAGAGAACTTGTGAGGCGTAGTGTCACTGGTGTGTACCAGCGCTGTGTGGAGCCAGAGCAAGGCCAAGCAATCCTCAAATATATCCACCAAGGCGAGTGTGGCCACCATGCGGCTTCAAGAGCACTCGTTGCCAAAGCCTTCTGCCATGGTTTTTTCTGGCCGACTGCTCTAGAAGATGCCAAAACCCTGGTCCAGAAATGCGAAGGGTACCAGAAGTTCAGCTCCAAGCCACATCAGCCGGCTTCGACACTCAAGACTATCCCCATTGCCTGGCCCTTTGCTGTCTGGGGGCTAGACATGGTGGGACCATTTAAGATAGCACGCGGCGGCATGACTCATCTGCTTGTCGCGGTGGACAAGTTCACCAAGTGGATAGAAGCAAATCCAATTAAGAAATTGAATGGTCCGACTGCTGCGACTTTCATCTCCGACATCACCATCCGGTATGGCATACCACACAGCATCATCACCTACAACGGCACGAACTTTGCCAAAGGCGCCTTGGCTCATTTCTGCGCGACGCAGGGCATTCGACTAGACTTAGAGTCCGTTACCCATCCGCAGTCAAACGGCCAGGTGGAGCGGGAAAACGGCCTCATTTTGTCTGGCATCAAGCCCCGACTGGTCGAGTCTCTGGAGCGTGCGACCGGCTGTTGGCTTGACGAGCTGCCGGCCATTCTCTGGAGCCTGCGCACAACTCGTACAAGTCAACCGACTTCACACCTTTCTTCCTCGTCTACGGTGCTGGAGCTGTCATCCCTACGAACATAGAATTCGACTCCCCACGAGTCACTATATACACCGAAGAGGAGGCAAAGGAAGCATGAGAAGACGGTGTTGAACATATGGAAGAAGGCCGGCTGTTGGCACTCAGTCGGTCCACCATCTACCAGCAGAGCCTGCGCCGATACTACAATCGAAAGGTCAAGCCAAGATCCTTCCAAGAGGGAGACCTTGTGCTCCGGCTGATCCTGCGAACAACCAGCCAGCACAAGCTCTCGGCACCTTGGCAAGGCCCCTTTATCATCAACAAAGTGTTGGGCAATGACTCCTACAACCTGATCGATGCTCAGAAGCCTCGAGCACGCAAAAGAGACGACTCCAGCAAGGAGACAGAGCGGCCATGGAATGCAAGTCTCCTTCGAAGGTTTTACTGTTGATGTAGTATGTACTACGCCAACTTTTGTATTAAGTACGAAGACTCCGGGTCCCCCGAGAAGAGCTCGGGGACTACCCTCATTTATTTATATGATAAGTATTATGCCTTTGAATGTGTTATTTCATTATTCCGCCTGGCACCGGGAACGACCAGTCGGCCTGGGGGCTCGCCGCCTTGTACTATGTAGCTGTCAGGACCCCGATTCCAAGTCACATCGATCTAGCCGGTAACACCTCATATCACTTTGCGGCCTCACGCATGGTATTCCCACGGGTGTCACCTTACCATGGCCCGGGACTGTTTGCGCCTTTTGGCTCACGTATATGATAGTGTCGCTAGCATCCATATGACAGAGAACCCGGGCCGACATGGCTAGTCGTGAACCCAAAGCGGCACCAACCTATGGGGATAGGCATACATGAATCACATCGAGCATGTCAGTCAGCAGCGTGTGAATCCGGGCTGTAGCACTGGGCTAACAGGACTCCGGGAACCCGGGCTATAGCAGGCTAGGCAGGACTCCGGATGTCACCGCGTGACATTTCCCCAAAGGGAAAGACACATGAACCAAGTGAAACACATGCCGGCCAGTCAAGTGTCCTGAGCAGTAGTGCTGGGCTAGCAGGACTCCGGTGAACCGGGCTGTAGCGGAATACTATGGCTCATGGAAGCACTAGACTACATTTCCCCATAAGAGAGGCTGCCAAGGATAAACAACTAGATTGTCGGATACCACACATACCAAGCATTTCAATCATACACACAATATGCTCGATATGTGTAAATACAACATGGCATCACAACATAACTCTACGACTCAAATATTTATTCATTATGCTCCGAGGAGCAAGATACTACAAACATGGGTCTCATGACCCAACAATCATAGCATACAAATCAAAGCACATGCGGAAGCTTAACATGTCTGAGTACAGACATCTACAAATGAAAAAGGCTGAGAAGCCTGACTATCTACTAGATCCTGCCGAGGGCACAAGATCGTAGCTGAGGTATCAAGCTAAACGTCGAAGTCCACGCGAAACTACTAGTGAGACTGAACTCTCTCTGCAAAACATAAATTAAGCAAATGTGAGTACAAAAGTACTCAGCAAGACTTACATCAGAACTAGGTACATATGCATCGGTATCAATAGGGGTGGTGGTGTAGTTTAACTGCAGCAAGCCAGCTTTGACTTGGTGGCTATCTTAAACTACGACTGCAAGTAACTCTTTTGAGGTGGCGCACAAGAGTCCACATATTCACCATATCAATACACCACTATGGATCCGCTCCCGTCTCCCTACGAGAACGCCATCCATAGCACTCACACTTATCTTGCGCATTTTAGAGTATCCACTTTCACTTGTCTATGAACTGTTATAGGCAACCCAGAAGTCCTTTACCGCGGACGCGGCTATTCGAATAGTTTTATACCCTGGAGGTGTGTACATCGTCACACATGTTTCCACCACTTAGCGTCTGCACATGATATGTGCTCGGCAGACTTCAAGAGAAAGCCGACGTGGGTGTAGACCATGACCCGACTAACCGCACAAGTCTCTAGTCTAGGTTTATCGCATATTCGGGTTCCATCCGCAAGGAAATCCGGCCGGGGTGTCCTCAACGGCCCCAAACGATGTGTACAGGGTCCCGAGACGCCAAACGGGCGCCCGACATACCTGGCCATGGTGTATCTACCGCATCATAGCCCACCCCTAGGGTCAGCGCTACGCACGACCGCCAACACATAACCTATAAACACCAGAAACTAGTTGCAACTCCTGGACAGAGGACGAGAGGGGTCAGTAAGTCGAGCGGGGTCATATTTCATGGCCCAATGTGTGGTAGTAGCTGTTTCATGGATCACAAACACAGAACTCAGTTCCTGAGGACGGTTTCAGTGAGACAACCCACCATGTACTCCTACATGGCCTCTCACGCTACCTTTACCAAATCGTGTTCACACATGGTAGGACATGTTCACACACCTCCCATTCATCCCCGATGAATCAGACCTGACACAACTTTATGCAATAGCAGGCATGACAAACAAGCATGAATGAGTAGGCACATCAGGGCTCAAACAACTCCTACTCATGCTAGTGGGTTTCATCTATTTACTGTGGCAATGACAGGTCATGCAGAGGAAAGGGGTTCGGCTACCGCAGCATGTAACAGTTGAAACAGTGTTGTCCTAATGCAGTAAAATAGAGCAGGAGCGAGAGAGTGGGATTGTATCGGAATGAACAAGGGGGTTTTGCTTGCCTGGCATTTCTGAAGATAGTATAACTCTTCATCGGTGTCAAAGATCACATCGTCGAAGCAACGTCTACTAAGAGGGGGACAATCACCGGCAAACACAGAAAGAATACAATCAATGCAATGCACATTATGATGCATGATCATGACATGTCAATATGCTGTGATTTGAGCTAATGCAACTAAAACCAAATTAAAAGAAGTTGGTTTCAACCAAAGATTCAAATTCAACTCCATATGTGATTATTTAAATGCCACTTATTTGATTTGACCTTATCAGCAGGCATAAGTTGTTCAAACATGCATGATAATGCCATAATCAGATTATTTGGATTTTTCTGATCATTTTTCATATATAAATTATTTGATTTGGAGCTATGGTTGATTTTCTATGAATTTTAGAAGTTTTGGGCATTTTCTGGAATTTCCTGAATTAAGTTAAATCCAGATTATGAGTTATTGCGTCACCACTGCGTCACTGTGATGTCAGCTGGTTAACTCGGTCGGCCAGGTCAAACCTGACCTGTGGGACCCATACGTCAGTGTCTCAAGCTGATTTGGCTAGATGACAGGTGGGACCGGTCAACGTTGACTTGACCAAAGTCAAAGCTGACACGTGGGGCCACCGTGATTAAGTTAAATCTAAGCAGGAATAACCCGGGGTTAATTAGTGCGTGGGGCCCATACATCAGTGAGCTAGTGGGTTAGTTAGCCCCGTTATTAGTGCTAATGACGGGTCCACGTCAGCGGCCGCCGGGGTTAGTCGCCGGCGACCAAACAGAGCGCCGGAGGCGCTTAGAACGGCGCCACAGGTGTCGGCTGGGCGCGTGGCTAGGTCCTACGGCCAGCTGGAGGAGTGCCGCATCCAACGGTGCAGGTGGTTGAGCACGCGCTGGCCAGGAATGATGCCGACGAGCGTTTGGGCGACGGCCGGAGTTCGGTTGCGTTCGGAACCGGCGTTGAGGTGCACGACAGGTCGAGAGGTGGGGTGCTAGGTGCTCCTGCAAACGTGCTGAGCATGGTGACGCTCTCAGGAGCGGCGGAGGTGGGCTCTAGCCACGACGGCGACGAAGCGCAATGGCGGCGAGCTTCGGTCGGGGTGGCCAATGGGGCTAGAGGAGGAAATCGACAAAGGGGAGAGAGGGGTTGGGAGCAGGGGCTCACGGCGAGTGCAGAGGTGGCCTCGGCGTGCTCAGGGAAGCACCGGAGCGAGAAAGGCGGCGAGAGGGATCTCCGGCGGCCGGCGACGAAGATGATGAAGATGGCGTCGATGCAGGGCCTCCGGCGAGGCGTGGCTGGATGGAGAGGACGAGGGAGGCGTGGCGATGCTCGTGGACACGTCGGAGAGGCTCGGGGATGGCTGCGGCTGCGGCTATGGTAAACGGCGGCGGTAGTGGCATTCGTTGGAGAGAGGGAGAGAGCAAAGGAGGGGGAGGAGCACGGGGAGATTGTTAGAGGGCTAGAGGGGTTGCGTGGCGAGGCTAGAGTCATCCAGAGCGTCGGGGTGGGGGGGGGGGTGCACGCAGGCAGGCAGGAGGTGGCCGGCGCGCGTCGGGCACACGCCCGCATCCTCTTGGCGAGGTGGAGAAGACGACTGGCAGCTGGGCTGCACAGTAGCGGGCCGCGTGGGTGGGTTGGGCCAGTCACTTGGGCTCCAGGTAAGGCCCAAGTACTATCTCTCTCTCTCTCTGTCTTACCCTTTATAAATCTTTCTGTTTTCTATTTTTTTGCAGTATGTTTTGACTTAGTTTAAATACTAAATCACTTTATAAATTCTGCAAACTTTTATGGGCACTATCTGATTTAAACCAGAGGCCCTCACCAAGTTTCAGAATATTTGGAGCTACCAAATATTTTATAGGAATTAGTATCTCCAATTCAAATAAGTATTGACTTAATTCAAAGACCAAAATAAATATTTCTGTGATTCCAAAAATATTGGTTTGAATTTTACCTCTTGCCAATATTTCCAGAAATGAACAGGAACATTTTCTTGGGTTTATTTGAAGCAATTTTTAATGTTGATCATTTTTAGAAATGATTTCTGAGGCTTTCCACTTTCCCCAATTCAACTTTCATAAATTTAAACATGATGCAAGATGATTGAAGCAAGGACAAGCAGTGACTAGCTAGGGGTGTGACAATTCACCCCCACTAAACAAGAATCTCGTCTTGAGATTCAGGACATGAGGTAAGAAGACAGAGGGGTCACAAAACTATCACAGTCTCCTCGGTCCAACTGCCCTTCTCGAAGATACCGATATATTGCATCATATTGATCTTGACGTCTTTGTTTTCGAGATCTTCATTCAACATGATGACGACGGAAGGAAACTCTACAGGATTGATCTTCTCGAAGATCAAGCTATTCAATATCAACTCGCGGAATGAGACATTGAGCATCTCTTGAGCTAAGAGGCAAAACACACCTTAAAAGGGACGGAAGAAACAATTGACGAGGGTTTCAAAGTAGCGAGGAAAATTGCCATGATTCCATAACGGGGCACCTCAGGGAAGGTGACTCGTAGAATTATTCCCTTAAGTGGCAAAAAGAATTACTTTTGATTCAGAGATCATTGAAACTCTTTATACCAGCCTAAGGAAATTCACAACAATCGTTTGGCGGAGTAAGAAGGGATGGCATACCCAGACTAGAATGGATGATGTGGACTACCTTGTTGAAGACAACGCAATGGATGATTTTGCTTATCATCAGAAATGGATGGAACCCATGGTAGTACCGCTGTTGAAGATGATCCTGACCAGGAATTACCGAGAAGGTAGTCCAAGATAGAATGGCACAACGGCGGTGCAAGCTGGGAACAAAATGCAAATGTTGGGAATGATTCTAGTAACTGGGGATAAACTCAACAGTAGAGAGTGATTCCACTGTTTGAATGGTTCTAGCATAATCGTGGAAACCGAGAGCACAACGACCCCTGTGGAACAACTTCTAGAATAAGTTGCACTAAATCCTCATGGAGAAGATGGTCAAATAGCTCAATCAAGATACTACAACGATAGATCTTCCGGCTAGGTGTGTCGGCCAGAACATCAACCTTGTCGGGACCTACATCATAAATCTTGGAATAGCTCCAACCATCATATCTGCTTGAGATTCAGATCTGGTTGGTAACGGGATATTTCAAACAACATGTCCGGAAAGAAAGTTTGCAACACAAACCGACGAGACAATGTTGCGAGATTCTCAGGAATTGAACTATGATAGTAAACTCCAAAACATGAGCTGGTTCTGCTACATATATGTGAACACGTTGTCCAAGACAAGCATGACCATGTAGAAGTCTTACAACAAAACACTACCGAGTTCAGGTGGGGAACCATCATTGAGGATATCGAAGTCCTTGTGCATGAACTAGTATTCACACAGCAACTCCTTTTCCTTGAACAATTCAATCAGTGGCTTGGTGTGCTAGGGAATACATATGGAGTGGAGGTAATTAATCTACAAAACCATAGAATACATTCGCACATGCATAGCTGACTTGGGATGGTACCAGAGGAAACAAAAACAATCTTTCTCGAACTCACGGCGGCAACTTACACCAAATGCACGTGAACCGGAGAAGGTCACTTCTTTCATCCAACATACGCTTCATGAACGGGACACGAAGGCATTGCTTACAAGTTTTCAACACTAGGTTGATGTTCAACATGAATCATGGGGGAGACAAAATGCTGCTGATGGGCTCAACAGCAACTCATCGAAATTTCCATATCACTGGACTTCCACCATCATGTGAACACGGTGATAGCATTGGTCAGACCAAAGGATGTAATGGTGTATGCTCAAGGGATCAACCACGAGTAACACAACATTACGAACATTGTTGGTTCTGATTTGACTTGACGATAGCCCATACTCAAGTCAAAGTTTTGACATGGCAATAGATCCAACAACTAATCACGAGGAACAATCAATGGAGATATCGTCTTTCTTCAACACACACACAACACAAGGATATCCCTTCCGAAATGAACTAAGTGGAAAAAGCTTTCATCTTCCAACTCTACAAGTTGTTGTTTAGCTCAACCGACTAGTTCAGGGTATCCAACACAGATTCTTGGAGAAATAGCGGTTTATAGGAAAATCAACTTGATCACGAAGTCAACATAGCGGTCAGGTGATAACTAGGTAATACTTCCGAGAAGATATTCGGAAAATCACAAACCACCGATATGTTACTAAGCTCAAGATCAATCTTGCTTTTCAGGGCAAGACGATATGATCAGACGAGCAAGGGTTTCAATCCTAACTCAAAGATCGAAGAGTGCACCAGAAATAAGGACAAGGTAGCACGATCAATCCTAGGATAGTGTTTCGATAACCAACACGCTAAGAATGATATTAGTGTCCATTAACTACCAAGCAACACGGTTGCTAGGAGTATTGATTTCACACATCGTGGTTCACTTGCCGGCATTCCGGTTGCGACAACACGGGACCGAGGAATGAAAAATGATGGCAAGAAGTATCACTGCGTCAAGAGTTCATGAGAGACGGTGCAATTCTCATGACAATCCTGGCATCAAAGCTGTCAGGACCCCGATTCCAAGTCACATCGATCTAGCCGGTAACACCTCATATCACTTTGCGGCCTCAGGCATGGTATTCCCACAGGTGTCGCCTTACCATGGCCCGAGACCGTTTACGCCTTTTGGCTCACGTATATGATAGTGTCGCTAGCATCCATATGACAGAGAACCCGGGCCGACATGGCTAGTCGTGAACCCAAAGTGGCACCAACCTATGGGGACAAGCATACATGAATCACATCGAGCATGTCGGTCAGCAGCGTGTGAATCCGGACTGTAGCACTAGGCTAACAGGACTCCGGGAACCCGGGCTGTAGGAGGCTAGGCAGAACTCCGGATGTCACTGCGTGACATTTCCCTGAAGGAATAGACACAGGAACCAAGTGAAACACATGCCGGCCAGTCAAGTGTCCTGAGCAGTAGTGCTGGGCTAGCAGGACTCCGGTGAACCAGGCTGTAGCGGACTACTATGGCTCATGGAAGCACTAGGCTACATTTCCCCATAAGAGAGGCTGCCAAGGATAAACAACTAGATTGTCGGATCCCACACATACCAAGCATTTCAATCATACACACAATATGCTCGATATGTGTAAATACAACATGGCATCACAACATAACTCTACGACTCAAATATTTATTCTTTAGGCTCCGAGGAGCGAGATATTACAAACATGGGTCTCATGACCCAACAATCATAGCATACAAATCAAAGCACATGCGGAAGCTTAACATGTCTGAGTACAGACATCTACAAACGAAAAAGGCTGAGAAGCCTAACTATCTACCAGATCCTGCCGAGGGCACAAGATCGTAGCTGAGGTATCAAGCTAAACGTCGAAGTCCACACGAAAGTACTAGCGAGACTGAAGTCTCTATGCAAAACATAAATTAAGCAAACATGAGTACAAAAGTACTCAGTAAGATTTACATCAGAACTAGCTACATATGCATCGGTATCAACAGGGGGGTGGTGGAGTTTAACTACAACAAGCCAGCTTTGAATCGGTCGCTATCTTAAACTACGACTGCAAGTAACTCTTTTGAGGTGGCGCACACGAGTCCACATATTCACCATATCAATACACCACTATGGATCCGCTCCCGTCTCCCTACGAGAACGCCATCCATAGCACTCACGCTTATCTTGTGCATTTTAGAGTATCCACTTTCACTTGTCTATGAACTGTTATAGGCAACCCAGAAGTCCTTTACCGCGGACGTGGCTATTCGAGTAGTTTTGTACCCTGTAGGGGTGTACTTCGTCACACATGTTTCCACCACTTAGCGTCTGCACACGACATGTGCTCGGCAGACTTCAAGCGAAAGCCGACGTGGGTGCCGACCACGACCCGACTAACCGCACAAGTCTCTAGTCCAGGTTTATCGCCTATTCGGGTTCCATCCGCAAGGAAATCCGGCCGGGGTGTCCTCAACAGCCCCAAACGATGTGTACAGGGTCCCGAGGCGCCAAACGGCGCCCGGTATACCCGGCCATAGTGTATCTACCCCATCATAGCCCACCCCTAGGGTCAGCGCTACGCACGGCCGCCAACACATAACCTATAAACACCAGAAACTAGTTGCAACTCCTGGACAAAGGACGAGAGGGGTCAGTAAGTCGAGCGGGGTCATATTTCAGGGCCCAATGTGTGGTAGTAGCTGTTTAATGGATCACAAACATAGAACTCAGTTCTTGAGGACAGTTTCAGTGAGACAACCCACCATGTACTCCTACATGGCCTCTCACGCTACCTTTACCAAATCGTGTTCACACACTTAGCTCGCACACGGTAGGACATGTTCACACACCTCTGATTCATTCCCGATGAATCAGACCTGACACAACTTTATGCAATAGCAGGCATGACAAACAAGCATGAATGAGTAGGCACATCAGGGCTCAAACAACTCCTACTCATGCTAGTGGGTTTCATCTATTTACTGTGGCAATGACAGGTCATGCAGAGGAAAGGGGTTCAGCTACCGCAGCATGTAACAGTTGAAATGGTGTTGTCCTAATGCAGTAAAATAGAGCAGGAGCGAGAGAGTGGGATTGTATCGGAATGAACAAGGGGGTTTTGCTTGCCTGGCATTTCTGAAGATAGTATAACTCTTCATCGGTGTCAAAGATCACATCGTCGAAGCAACGTCTACTGAGAGGGAGACAATCACCGACAAACACAGAAAGAATACAATCAATGCAATGCACATTATGATGCATGATCATGACATGTCAATATGCTGTGATTTGAGCTAATGCAACTAAAACCAGATTAAATGAAGTTGGTTTGAACCAAAGATTCAAATTCAACTCCATATGTGATTATTTAAATGCCACTTATTTGATTTGACCTGATCAGCAGGAATAAGTTGTTCAAACATGCATGATAATGCCATAATTGGATTCTTTGGATTTTTCTGATCATTTTTCATATATAAATTATTTGATTTGGAGCTACGGTTGATTTTCTATGAATTTTAGAAGTTTTAGGCATTTTCTGGAATTTCCTGAATTAAGTTAAATCCAGAATATGAGTTATTGCGTCACCACTGCGTCACTGTGATGTCAGCTGGTCAACTAGGTCAGCCAGGTCAAACCTGACCTGTGGGACCCATACGTTAGTGTCTCAAGCTGATTTGGCTGGATGACAGGTGGGACCGGTCAACGTTGACTTGACCAAAGTCAAAGCTGACACGTGGGGCCACCGTGATTAAGTTAAATCTAAGCAGGAATAACCTGGGGTTAATTAGTGCGTGGGGCGCATACGTCAGTGAGCTAGTGGGTTAGTTAGCCCCTTCATTAGTGCTAATGATGGGTCCACGTCAGCGGCCACCGGGGTTAGTCATCGGCGACCAAACAGAGCTGCAGAGGCGCTCAGAACGGCACGACAGGCGTCGGCTAGGCGCATGGCTAGGTCCTACGGCCAGCTGGAGGAGTGCCGCATCCAACAGTGTAGGTGGTTGAGCGCGCGGTGGTCTGGAACGACGCCGGCGAGTGTTTGGGCGGCGGCTGGAGTTCGGTTGCGCTCAGAACCAACGTTGAGGTGCACGGCAGGTCGAGAGGTGGGGTGCTTGGTGCTCCTGCAAACGTGCTGAGCATGGTGACGCTCTCAGGCGCGGGGGAGGTGGGCTCTAGCCACGACGGCGATGAAGCGCAATGGCGGTGAGCTTCGGTCGGGGTGGCCAATGGGGCTAGAGGAGGAAATCGACAAAGGGGAGAGAGGGGTTGGGAGTAGGGGCTCACGGCGAGTGCAGAGGTGGCCTCGGCGTGCTCGGGGAAGCACCGGAGCGAGCGAGGCGGCGAGAGGGATCTCCGGCGGCCGACGACGAAGATGATGAAGATGGCGTCGATGCAGGGCCTCCGGTGAGGCGTGGCTGGACAGAGAGGACGAGGGAGGTGTGGCGATGCTCGTGGACACATCGGAGAGGCTCGGGGATGGCTGCGGCTGCGGCTATGGCGAACGGCGGTGGCAGTGGCGTTCGGTGGAGAGAAGGAGAGAGAGCAGAGGAGGGGGAGGAGCACGGGGAGACTGTTAGAGGGCCAGAGGGGTTGCGTGGCGATGCCAGAGTTGTCCAGAGCGTCGGGGGGGGGGGGGGGGGTGCACGCAGGTAGGCAGGAGGTGGCCGGCGCGCGTCGAGCACACGCCCGCGTCCTCTTGGCGGGGTGGAGAAGACGACTGGCAGCTGGGCTGCATAGTAGTGGGCCGCATGGGTGGGTTGGGCCAGTCACTTGGGCTCCAGGTAAGGCCCATGTACTATCTCTCTCTCTCTCTCTGTCTTACCCTTTATAAATCTTTCTGTTTTCTATTTTTTTGCAGTATGTTTTGACTTAGTTTAAATACTAAATCACTTTATAAAATTCTGCAAACTTTTATGGGCACTATCTGATTTAAACTAGAGGCCCTCACCAAGTTTCAGAATATTTGGAGCTACCAAATATTTTATAGGAATTAGTAGCTCCAATTCAAATAAGTATTGACTTAATTAAAAGACCCAAATAAATATTTCTGTGATTCCAAAAATATTGGTTTGAATTTTACCTCTTGCCAATATTTATAGAAATGAATAGGAACATTTTCTTGGGTTTATTTGAAGCAATTTTTAATGTTGATCATTTTTAGAAATGATTTCTGAGGCTTTCCACTTTCCTCAATTCCACTTTCATAAATTTAAACATGATGCAGGATGATTGAAGCAAGGACAAGCAGTGACTAGCTAGGGGTGTGACGGTAGCGTTTCCTACAGCCGGACAAGTAATGTGTTGGCACTTAAAGCCTTCTCCTCTCAAAGCCGCAGCTCGTAGAGCGGCTTTTCGGTGGGCAGGAGTCAAAGGCAGAAAAGGGTGCCCACATGAAAAATGGCTAAGGACCCAAAAACATCCAGATAGTTCAAGCCGGCTCCCCGCCTCACCGAACAGCTGCTGAACAGCCAACCGGCCGGCTTCTACTTAAATTGCTCTCCCAAAGCAGCCAAGTACTGGACCTTGCAGTCCGCAGAGCGGCTGTTTGGCTGGCCAGACGGCAACCCAGGGAGGGCGGCAAAGGAAAAAAAAGGCCAAGGAGCAGAAAGCAAGGAAAGATAGAACTCGACAAACATATTTACATATCAAAAGGCCCTTGGCCAACTTTCAATAGAAGTTTGAAATACACCCCGCGGGTGGAATTGTGCGAAGTTTACAAAGTTTTTCGAGACTGATAAGAAGGTAAAAACGAAAGAAAAATTGACAGCCTGGGGAGCAGCAGACGGGTTCGGTGGAACGGTGGAGTCGGTGGTGCCGGTTGGTGGAGCGGCCGGCTGGTCAGTCTCCGCTTGGTCGCCTTCAGCAGTAGTCGGCTCGCTCGGGCGTGGCTCATTGCTGGAGGCGCGGTCGAGCTGAGGTTGGCCGCCTGCTTCAACCTCTGGCGCTTCCTCTTCATCTTCCTCGTCCTCCTCGTCACTGGATTCAGTCACTTCGGCCGAGTCCTCGCCATCCTCTGGGTTCAGCCTGAACCACTCCGGTGGCGCCTCGGTACCATTCTCAGCCAACTCCAGACGAAGACACTGGTGCCGGTGTACTCGGCGATCGCCGCCGCTCGCTTGATGAGATCACGCTCCACCGCCACCAGGGCCTTCTGTCGAAACATGGTCAACTAGGCTAGATCTAGCCCAGGGTACCACGCCTTGGCGAATTCCAAGGGCCGGCGTGCTCCAGCCCGGGCCGAGGAACCTTTCCAGGACTCAAGACGGCCGACCGCCACCTCCAGCCAGTCGGCAGTCCGACTAGCAGTGCGCAGCGCCGGCATATCTGGCCACAGTGCGGAGATCGCTTGGGCGCCGACATGCTGAAGACGATGAAGCATCTGATGAGCCGGCAGAAGGCGGGCCTGGATGCTGAGGAGCTATTCGCTAAGGGTCCGGGGGGCGTTGGCAGCAATTTGCGCACCTTCCGCCCTCCACCCTTCACGATCGGCTTCGATGTCTTGATTGGCGTCACCAGAGTGACCAGGGAAGAAGTCTGCTCAAACAAAAAGTAAATCAGCCGAAATTAGAAACAAGAGGCCGACTCGATAGGCAGCCGGCAGCTTGAAGAAAGAATAAAGAAGGAAGTTTACCATCGACCATGCCTTCAATCCTTCCAAAGCTAGCAGTAAGCAATGCCTCCTTATCGGTCCAGGCGGCGCGTTCGGTCTCGAATTCAGCAAGGAGACCGGACTCCTTGGCCTCTGCCTCCTTCTGGGCTGTCTTAAGGAGCTCCGCCTGCTCCGCCAGTTGCGTGGTCAGCCGGTCACGCTCTCGGGCCAGCTCGTCGCACTCCACCTCCTTGGCGTGCAAGGCGGTGTTGGCTTCGCCCAGCTGCTGCTGCAGGGCAGCGTTGGCCTCTGCAAGAAGGGAGAAATAAAAAGGCATCAGCAACCAACAGAAAAGAAAGAACAGTTGCCGGGGAGATCCGATCCGACTGCTCAGCAGTCGGCCTGAATCTCGGGGACTATAGCCCGCGGGTGTGCCAGCGTGCCCCCGCAAAGAAAGAAGTCATTAACAAAGGAGAAAGAACAGTTACCGGGGAGATCCGGCCCGACTGCTCAGCAGTCGGCCCGAATCTCGGGGACTAGAGCCCGCGGGTGCGCCAGCGCGCCCCCGTAGAGAAAGAAAGCGAAGACTTACCCCGGTTCTCCAACAGGTCGGCGGTACGTTTTTCCAGATCTCGGACATTAGAGTTGAAGGAGACCGCACGGAGGTTATGATAGTCCTATAATGAGGACATCAGACGATGTTAGTACTCGGAGCTTGCCAGTTAAAGTTCCAAGCCGCCTGCTCAGCAGCCGGCCCAAAACTTGGGGACTACACCCAGTGGGTGCGCTGGCGCGCCCCCACGGAGAAGTGCAAAAAACCAAAGATGTAGGAGTAAGAAGCATACCCGGATGGCTGCACGTGACTCCATGATGGCTTTATTGCAACGCTTCAGAGCGTTGGCCTCGGCCCGGAGCTTGCCTTGGACGTCCAGGATCGCCTGGTTCAAAGGGCCCATCCCGCCTCCCCACACCCAGTCAGCGGGCGTGGCACTAGTCGCTTCAGCATCAGGGATTGAGGAGCTCGTGACACTAGCTTCCAGCGGTCATGGCGCTGAGGCTGCCTTTGCAAAACGACGACGCATTGGTGTGAGGGCCATAGGGGTTGGGCCCGTCACCATCTCGCCTCCGGCTGGTGGCACCGGTGGGTCCGCCGGCTGCTTGTCCCGCGCTCCTTTGGACAACGGCGGTGGAGGAACGACTACGTCTGGCATGACAACGCCGCTGCTCTCCCTCTCCATGGTCGGGTGCTCGTCGCCGGCTCCCCCGGTCGGCGCCACAAATTTTGGCGGTGGCGGCACGGAATTCAGAGGAACGACAAATACCGCCGACTGACGGTGGCCGGCCTCCTCAAGACGTTTCTTCATGGTGACATCAGCCTCGTCCTCCGCTAGCTTCTTCAGTGCGGCGGCCTCTGCCTTGTCTGCTTCTGGTTTCTCCAGGCAGGCGGCTTCCCGCTCCTCGCGCACTTCACGCGCGTTTCGTTCCCGTGCCTCCCGGAGATCGGCCGCGGTATCGACTCGCTGGCTGGTGGTGGAGGTTTCCACCGACCCGATGACGGAGGCGGCGGCCGACTTCTCAATAGAGAGCGAGGCCCTAAGAAAAGAGGAATAAAGCAAGAAATTCAGGCAGAATCAACAAAGAGAAAAAACACAAGAAAAGATACTTACGCCGACACCATAGGAGGCACCTTCGGGAGCTTCTGAAATTTGGCCGCCTTCGCGACGGCTTCCTTCCGCATGGTCGCGGCGGCCGGGTTCTTGGCATTCTTAGGCGCACTGCCGAACAGCGCGGTGCCCTATTTACGCTTTCGCGTACCGCCTCGAGCAGTCGGCTCGGCGGAGAGGCCCACGTCCGCCTTGCCGGCGCCCCGTGAAGGGCGTGGCTTGTCTTCCACTTCCTCGAAATCGTCCGACCACCACTACAAAAGAAGACACATCCGTGACATTTTGGGCCGAATGAATATTTTTCTGTCATACATATGACACTTCTATGGCGATAATTGTGACAAAACCCGGTATCATCATAGATGTGGTGGGCTCCTACTTCTATGACAGAAAATGGATTTTCATCCTGGGCGGGCTGGAGACGCAGCTGCATGACATTCTTTGGGCCGTCCATGATGGAAAAAACCGTGGTAGAAGCGAGGGGGAGGAAAATTTCGGGGAGTTCCCGGTTACGGTGGGAGGTCGGGGGCCGAGCGATGCGCGTTTCACTCGTCCACGTACGCGCGTGTGTGCGAGGCGTTGGCTCTAACTGAACCCGAGCGAGGCATTGGGCTCTAACTGAACCCGATCGATTGCACAGCAGGCTACGCGTTACTGAACTCGAGCGATCAATCGATGGCTGTTAACTGAACCCGATCGAGCGATTCCTTCGGTACTTCTACTAACTGAAGCCGATCGATGCTTCCTCTAGGATGAATAGTGAGCATTGCGGGGGAGGGGGGGTTGGATGAATAGTGAGCGGTGGCGTTGCTCTGGATGAACAGGACCCCGTGTTGTGGTGGAGGGTTGGATGAATAGTAGAAGGTGGAGGGGTGGTTGAACAGGACCCCGTGGTGTGGAGGGCTGGATGAACAGTAGACGGTGGAGGGGTGGTTGAACAGTAGCCGGTGGAGTATTGCACGGTGGAGGCTAGATGAACAGGAGCCCGTGGAGGCTGGAGGAGGTCGACGGTGGAGATGAACAGTATCCCGTGGAGTCCCGTTTTGCGGTACGCCACACCCCTCCCGATGAACAGGACCACCGTTTCGACCGTAGCGCTCCAACACAAGTCTGTTTCGTCCGTTTTGCGGTACACCACACCCCTCCCGATGAACATGACCCCCGTTTCGACCGTAGGAGGTCCATTTCGTCCGTTTTGCGGTACGCCACACCCCTCCCGATAAACAGGACCCCCGTTTCGACCGTAGGAGGTCTGTTTTCTCCGTTTTGCGGTACGCCAGACCCCTCCCGATCAACAGGACCCCATTCAGGCCTCGTTTCCATCGCCTGTTCTGTCCAAGCCCTCCCGATGAACACGACCACGCATTCTGTTCCGACCCAGCCGGTTGGCTCCCACACGTTCCATTGTGTCCTGATGAACACGACACATACCGTTGCCTCCCTATGAACACAACACATTCCGTTGCCTCCCCATGAACACGACGACGACGCTGTTTCTCCGTTCCGACCCAGCCATGTCAACAAGCCCTCACCGTACGTATGCGCGAGTAGGCATTCGAGACCCCGCCCGTATGTACACATACGTGGACGTATTTTCTTTCTTGCACCATGGCCGCTGTACGTACGTGTACATGCTACGTGCGCTCCTCTACTACGACACGTGCGCGTCTCTACATCCACCAGTATATATGTACGTACACGTTCGCGACCAGAATGACAACGCTACGTACGCTTCAACCAGGTGGGTCCCGACTGTCAGGCACTTCCTTGTGTGCGAAGATGTAGCTGGTGGGTCCCAGCAGTCAGGGGGGCGAATCGTTTTGTTTTTTTTACCCGGACGCACTTCCTTGTGTGCGAAGGTGTAGCTAGTGGGTCCCAACAGTCAGTGGGGAAACATTTTTTCACGAAATACGGTGGCCCGTCCGGTGGGTCCCCGCTGTTAGGTGGAGGAATAATTATTTCGCACGTAATAATGAGGCACCTTGCTGCGGCCGTGGACCCAGCTGTCAGCGTCTCCACGCACAGTACTCTTCCGATGGAAGTCGGTCGTTGACCATATTGACCACGCCACGTCGAGAGCACCACGACGGTGGACGACGGCGAGGCTTAGGAAGGGGACGATACAGAGGCAGGGAAGACTCGGCAGTTGTTTCCCACGCGGAGGGGAGTATGACTGTACGAGGGTTTATTGGTTCGTCTGCCGTCGCTGGAGAATAACAGCAGGTGTGGGTGAGTAGAGGGATGGCTAGGCCAGCGATGGGAGTACGGTGGGGCGGTGAGGCCTGCACGGCAGCATAGCCAGCCGCGGGGAGGAGGGAGCAGGCAGTCTCGCCGGCACTTGTTTGAGCGGCTGGAGCAGGAAGAGCAGAGATTGAAGAAGCACGACGGCCGTTGGATGGACATCCAACAGTCAGTGCTTGTGCGTCAACCTTTTCTTTAGGAAAGCCTCAAATCTGTGGAAAACAACATACAACCCATCTGCCATTATTTCTAATAATTTACAGCCCATTTGCCAATTCTTAAGGTTTTTTGGAGCCCATATTCTTTTTGTTAGCATTACAGCCCATATTGTGGCCACAGTTTAAAAAGTATACGAAATTTTGCATATTTTGGTGCGGTCCAAACTGTTTTTAATCCCAAAATTTCGACTCACATTCAACTGATTTTAAAAATAAATGTATATCAATATAAAATCCAATAAATTCTCCACGCATAAAAATTAATGTAATTTAAAATCTTGAAATAAAAAAAAAGATATTTGAAACTAATTGCCGGTTTGATGTGTTTTAAAAATGTACAACCCATTTCTCATTACTGATGGGCCATTTTCTCGGCCACCCGAATGAAAGCTCTCCTCGTCTTGAAATATTTGCAGCCCAACAAGCCTGACAAAGTGACTTACTTGGCAAATCACAAAAAAAACTGGGCTGTGGCCATGGACCCAGCTGTTAGCCTCTTCACGTACAGTATTCTTCCAATGGAAGTCGTTCCTTGACCACGTTGACCACGCCGCACGGAGAGCACCACGGCGGTGAACGACGGCGAGGGCTAGGAAGGGGACAACGCGGAGCCGGGCAAGACGCGGCAGTGGATGCCCGGGCGGAGAGGAGTACGAGGGTTCACTGGTTCCGCTGCGGTGTGAGGCTGCCGTCGCCGCAGGTCCTGGCCAGCGGTGGGAATAGTAGGGGGCGGTGAGGCCTCTGCGGTAGCACAGCCAACCACGGGAGGCAGGAGCATGTGACACGACCAGCGCTGCTTTGGGCGGCTGGAGCAAGAAGACCAGAGGTTGAAGAAGCACTACGGCCGTTGGATGGACAGCGTATGGTCACTGGAGCTAGAATCGTTCATATTGACTAAGTTGACAAAGCCCTTCGTCCCCGTCAACTTAGTAGGCCGACAAGTCAGCCTCCTACCAAGGTGGGTCCCAGCTAGCCGGGGGAGTATTAATTTTTTGTGCATAATAAGGAGGCACTTCCGGTGGGTCCGAGCTGACAGCGGGGGGAACGTTTTTTTCGCAAAATACGGTGGCCCGTCTGGTGGGTCCCAGCAGTCAGGGGAAACGATTTTTTTCGCAAAATACTGGTGGCCCGTCCGGTGGGTCCCCGCTGTCAGGTGAAGGAATAATTATTTTCCGCGTAATAAGGAGGCACTTCCTTGCGGCTGTCATGGACCCAGCTGTCAGCCTCTCCACGTATAGTACTCTTCCGATGGATGTCGGCCGTTGACCACATTGACCATGCCGCGCCGAGAGCACCACGGTGGTGGACGACGGCGAGGCCTGGGAAGGGGACGACGCGGAGCCGGGCAAGACGCGACAGTGGATGCCCACGCGGAGAGGAGTATGAGCGTTCACTGGTTCGGCTGCGGTGTGAGGCTGCCATCGCCGCAGAATAACAGGGGGTGTGGGTGAGTGGAGGGATAGCCTGGCCAGCGGTGGGAGTAGTATGGGGGCAGTGAGGCCTCCGCGACAGCACATCCGGCCATGGGAGGCAGGAGCAGGCAGCACGACCGGCGCTGCTTTGGGCGGCTGGACCAAGAAGACCAGATGTTCAAGAAGCACTACGGCTGTTGGATGGACATCGTACGATCACTGAAGTTAGAATCGTTTATATTGACTAAGTTGACAAATCCCTTGGTACGCTCCAACTTAGTTGGCCCACAGGTCAGCCTCCGAAACGGTGCACCCCAGATGTCAGGGGGAGGAATCATTTTTTGGGCGGCCGAAGCTAAGAATATCCGAGATTGAAGAAGAAGCAGGACATCCGTTGGATAGATATCCAACGGCCTCTGCTTCTAGAACCATGTGTTGACTATAATAAGTTGATAAAGCCTTGCATACGCGTCAACTTATTTTTCTAGGGGACGCCTCACTTAGTAGGCCCATAAGTGTGTGGCAGAGAACTTATAGCCCATTTGCGTTTTGTAAGAATGTACAGCCCATTTTTGAATTCTAACGGAATTTACAATAGCCCATTTATAGTTTGTTAAAAGTACAGCCCATTTTCTAGCTAGGACAACGATTAATAATTCAACCAACCGTTGAAGACAAAATTCAATAAAATTTCCCACATTTTGATGGGATCCGAAATATTTTTATCCCAAAATTTCTAGTCAAATTAAATATAAATTTGTATAACATTGCGCGCGCAACAATGAAAATTTGAGATTTTCAAAATCTATATCTATACCTATACTAATTAGAGACTCCCAAGAAATTACCACGTTAATCGGTAATTAGGAGCCATTAATCTGGTGGGTCCGTATTATTAATATCTAGATCTATGTACAGTATTTTCTCAACTTAGACAAAAAAAACCTGGCTAAAAGGCCCACAATTCTATCTCCCGATTCTGTTAAACTGGTGGGTCCATATTATTACGTTCTAGATCTACCTATAGTACGTTTCTCAACTTAGAAAAAAAACTGGCTAAAAGGCCCACAATTCTATCTCTCGATTCTAACAAAAAAACATTGTAACGATCTCTAGAAACCTATACAATCGTAGCCTGAAGCGTACGATCTTATGATTCTTATCTGCCATAGGCTCAGCTAAAATTAAATCTGCCCTAGGCAAAGGCTGCGATCTCCATGGTTGTTCAAGCCGATCCACCTGCACATATGAACAACCTAACAGGGTCCAGCCGAACGTCGTCGTGATGCAGTATGTCGGCCCTGAAGTGCATGATTTTCAGCTAAAACTAAATCTGCCAAAGGCAAAGGCTGCGATCTCCATGGTTGTTCAAGCCGATCCACCTGCATACATGAACAACCTAACAGGGTTCAGCCGAACGTTGTCGTGATGCAGTACGTCGGCCCTGAAGTGCATGATTTTTTTCCTAGGCGAGGCTGCAATCTCATCTTCTCTAGAGCCTGCGCCACCATCCCTATCCAAGCTGATCCACGTACTTCATCAAAGCCAACGCAGAGTTCCATGCTAACACCGTCTTGATATGGTGCATTTCCGACTCATTCTCAGTCTTGCCGGTCTCTCAGTGTGTCAAATACCTGCAGGGATTCAACACGTCGCTGCTTCTCTTTGGCTATGTTGTGGATACACCATTAGCTATGTGGTTTCCTCCATGGAAATCAATCCATCTGCCTCTAAAATTAGAACAGGTGAGTTGGAGCATAGATCTGGTGTACTCACTGGATTTATCATGTAGTTCAGGTTCGTCTATGATCACTACTTTTCTTAAAATTGTCCTTTTATTAGTTGTTTGTAATTGAATTGGCCGTATCTTTTTCATTGTGTTCACTGTCAGTTTTTTATCGTGTCCATTGAGAGTGCTCCATAGGGATTCGATTCTAAATCTTCTCTGGTATGCTCCTTGGATGTGCCATGTAGATCAGAGGGAGCACAACTAGGGCTAATCGGCTATATCTTTGTCATTGTGTTCGCAATCAGTTTTTATCGTGCCCTTTGAGAGTGTTCTCCAGAGATTTGATTCCAAAACTTCCCTGGTGTGCTGGGTATGTCATGGAGTGATGGAGATTGAGTTGGAGGGAGCACAACTAAGGGTAGCGCTGCTCAAGTGTCTCAGCAACCCTCTATCTGACGACGGCGATGGCTAGCGCTCTGCTACAGGTGAAGGCTAGCAGGTCAGCTCACAACTCCTCCATATGCCCTCATTCTTTTGAATCACTGAGTGTTTCATAATGGATGTGTCCGCACAGCACAACCAGAAGTATCAGGATACCTTCAGGGAGATTGGTTAATTAGCCAGGTACATACAAAATTATTAATCTAAATAGGACACAACACCAATATGGTGAACCATGCCACGACGACCAGCTGCATGTTCGCGCATGATCTTTGTTGTTTAAATAACCATGTTCGCTCTGGTATTTCTATACTCATGTACTACTTAAAAGTTCCCTGGATTTAGAAGCATGTGTTTTCATGTCTTTGTGAAGAGGATATAGGAAGATCCATTTTTTATTCTTTTCAGTTCATGAAGATGAAGCAATTAGATCATCAAAGGAATCTTTAATCTAATTTTTTTGTCCAATTCACTAGCAGGTTAGCACCATCAATAGTCCTCGACTCATGCCCCCAACTAGCACAAAACTATGCCTCCGGCCATGATAGAACTTGAGTTTTGATGTCGTCCAGTTGTGGATCGCAACCATGTTCTGAACATCCGACCGTAGAATGATAGAAGCACCCAGTACCAGGACAAGGAGCAGGCTATGGGTTCCCAGTCTATTCCCCAGCAGGAACATATTTTGTGGAGGACCAAGCTATTTAGACGATAGTGAATCTGGTAAGCATCCAATAGATAAAAGAAATCATAATTTTCTGTTGGCAATTTGCATGCAGGGTTCAAGCCAATTTCTGTTTGAGCGTGCAGTAGAGCATGCGTGCCCCAAGATTTGATGTTTGGCTGAAATATTGTGGTGTTTGCAATTGGCAATGGAGATTTTTCATATTTTCTATCTAAATTCATATGACTAGGTTTTCTTTTATTTAACATGTCTAAAATTCTTATCTACAAACATTCATGTGTATGTTTTCAGATTTTCAGATAAGAAATAAGCATACACGTTTGCATGTTTGTCAGATTTCTCCGGGAGAGAAGCCAACAGAGTACACAATGATTTGGCGAATCTGTATGTTTCCCATGGTCATGCACGGATTTAGTTATTGAGTAAATAATCATTCCATCATCTAAGCATCTCAGCCTTCCGGTCGCTTATTTCATGCATCACACGACCACTGTGGCTGGGCGAATGCAGGTAAATCAAAATTCTATACTGAACATTAGGTACCTCCATGGTAAAAGAAAGCTAGCCAGGAGGCATCAGACGGGCCTGCTCACCTAGCTTTAGAGTTTGTTCTGCATCATTAAGATGACACAATTATAGATTTATAATACTAGGTTAACCAATTCCAACGCAAGTGACATATATTCCTATATTTCCCTGCCCATCATAAGGACTAAAAAATGTAGAAATTCTCACATTATCTCAAACATCTTGGTGTATGTCTATGATCTTTGGTATAGCTCGAAGGTTGATTGGGTTTCCCTATAGGCTAAAAAAATAAAATGTTGTCACATATCCTAAATCATCTTTAGATCTCTTTGTAAGAGCACCTGACAGAGCTGCAAGCCTTGCTTGAATGCGCGGAAAATCATGTTAATATAATTGATTGCCCTGAGTCAAATGTTTGAATTATTTTCTTCTGTGTACAAACTTATATTATATTAATTTGAAGAAAATAAGAATTGTATAATTATCATATTTTATGTGGGGTGCTCCATTATTAAATCTAGAAGTTCGTAATAGATAATATACCATTGTGTTGTTTAAAACTAACTTGCTCTTTTGATTGGCAGAATGTTGATACTGACTCCGATCCAGGGCAAAATTTGAGTTGATCGCTGCTTCTATGCTGAATTAATTAGTCTTTTTGCTGGTGAGTTTTTATTGTCACCCTACACAAATTATGCAGGGGTAAGAATACAAATTGTTTTATGGCCATGCTGACTGCGTATTTTTGCAGTACTAAATATTGTTATTACCCCAATTTGCTTTGTCGGAGGTATCATCTATTCCCTAATATTCTGTTATGTGGGGCCAAGCCCGCAACATATTTGGAAAAATTTAGCTTCACATATCTTTGTGCGACTCATGCCCACATGTGCTAAGTTGTTTCGAGTATAATGTTAAACAGGTGGAAGGGGATTATTGTATATGTTGTTTAAGTACATAACAATGCTTTGGCTTTCAGTAAGCAAGTCTGACCAGTTGATAACTAATTTGGTTACCTACAACTAACATATGTTTGAGTCCTCAATAAACAATATATATTTGAACATTGACCTTACTGTGAGAAAAATGTTGCTGCTGCAAAGGTATTTCTCTCTTAATAAATAAGTTTTTTCTGTCAAGGTATCGCAGGGCCAAACTCTTATGTTCTTATATAGTCAATATCATGATACATGTTCCACCGCTATGACCACAAGTGCATGAATGAGCAACTGGTGCACATGGTTCTGTCTTAGCCCACGAAGAAAAACATTATGAGGCTGTGAAGAAGGTCGACGTTGAGAGCTAGGAGAAGCACACCACAATGTGATGGCATTGTGATGGATTAAGTAACCCGTGAAGAAGGCCATCCAAAAGAATTCTGTGGGTTTTTTCCTAGGAAGCGCAAGCAACTCAAACATGCATGTTAATTCATGGTGGTAAAATAAATTTTGCACAACACTATTTTCTAGCTTATCTGGTAACAATGGGAAGTATTATTGAGGAATGCAGATCATTTTATCCCTGCGGCTAGATTTTTCTACCATGTGATATGTGAAACCAAGTGATATGTGATAAAAAAATGTTTAGTAATGTGAAACTTCTCCAGATGTATAACTTGAGTATATATGTACTTACGGATAGAACAATGGTAATTGAATCAAAGGAATCATACCACAATGAGTAATATCTGCGATGAACTGTCATTTTGTATATATATGGTGACTAATGAGACATTTATGATTTTTGATGCAATATTAAAATTAAGCTCCAATATAAACATATATTTCAAGTATTATTTGAGCGTGTGCTAATTAATTATAATAAGATATAATTTAACCATGGAGGTTTTGGTTCTGAGATTTAATTCTAGGAAAATTCTAAAGCTAAAAATGTCAAACAAAATAAATGTTGCCCGTGCGGATGCACGGGTTTTATATATTCAATGAGCCTCACAAGCCAAGCCTAAATACCTTGATTCATATTTTCCAATTGTATAGTCGGAGTATCTTCGCGTGTACCTCAAAATACTAGCCCGTGCAGGTGCACGGGTTGACGACTAGTATATAAATAATATTTTATAAACTAATTTCGTGTTTGGTGTATTTTTTTATAGTTACTGCCCAGTTTTTATAATTACATCTCATTTATTATTTTTTAAAGTCCATTTTCCTGTTAAGCCTAATGCATCGCTCCTAGGAAAGATTTGGAGCCCAGGGGGATGGAGAATAACAAGTTGACCTTGCCTGGGTATTCCTCTAAAAGATGTATAGCTGGGCTAGCCAGTTTCATCTTGAAAAAATTAGTATCTGGGCTGGATATCTGGCCTGGGCTAGACGGGCACAGCCCGCCCAGTTAATACCCTGCTCTCCTCTGAACAACAACGAAATCATTGCCAAGAAAAACTCTATAGTGCTCACGCCTCAAAAACACAAAATACTGCTCGAGCTGCTTGGTCCCAGCTGTCGGCCGCACCTTGTGCAATTCTCTCGTTTATATTGACTACATAGGTTGACAATGGTGTGGGACCGTGATGTTAGGAAAGCAGGAGAAAGCAAAAAAAATATAGTTGTACATAATAAGGAGGCACTTGCGTACGTACGGCTATGGCCCTAGTGGGTCCCTAGTGTCATCCAGTCAAAATAAAGTCATCTCCTGAATCCTCATGTTCGTTGACAATGTTAACAATGCTCGGTGCCACGGCGAGCGCAACAACTCGAAGGACAACGGAGAGGGCCTCGCGGGCCCTACGGATGGTCTGATACAGCGCCCGCTTCTCATTCAGGAAGCCAGAATCATCAGACACCTATGAGCACCTTCGAGAAACTGAGACGACATAAAACGGCAAGGCCGCGCTTGGGAGCTCTGCTTTATTTCAAACCTGTATTAACATACAAGTGTAATTTACTCATCATTGGAAACAAGGCGTAAAATACAGGTGTAATGAAATCGAGGGCCCGAGGTCTGTAAGTAAAACCGGTGGGTTACGCGTGTAATTTAAGAGACCAGTGTATATTTTACGAGCACTGCTATATGGACGACATTACCAAATGATACATGCACGACGTGCGTATCATGCCATCCATTGGCAAGGCTGAAACAGCAGCTAACGGCTAGATTAGCAATCGTCCGAGTGTCGTTCAATGTTTTTATCGTGTGTAAGTACTTCCAATATTTTACTAGTCGAAATCGACAACCAAGCACCTTCGCCCGAGACCATCTGCTTTAATTTACAAGCGTCAGTTTTACAAGCGGTTTTGGTTGGAAAACGATGATTCAATCACGACCTAATATCATGAGTTGGTCGGAAGATCATATGGTTTCACGTCTAACCTACCCGACTTGTCGTATAGGCTATGAATGAAACATCAGACGATGAACTTCTTAAGCATGGAAACAACAGAAGAGGATTATCTTCTTAACAAGCAAATCACTGGCATTAGATCGATATGCAAAACAATACGAAGCATTATTCTCAGGAGGCACGGTGAACAGCTCGTGATGCCGCATGCCACAACATTCCAAGCTCAACTTTGCAATCAAACACAAGGCCTGGCATTACATAGACAATATTCAGAACAAACTCTTAACACAGGAATATCTCAGCAGAGTAACTATTTACTTATAAACTGAACACATGAATAGTAAAAAACACTCGACGCTGCTCACAGCAAGGGCATCCCACTCAAAAATATCAAATGCATGTCTTCTGGCTAACATCAATGAGCAAATTTTGACAAGGTTTTCCAATTCCAATGCATTAAACTAACGCCTTCTTACTAACATCAATGATTAAACTTTGACAAGCTTTTCCCATTCAAAATATGTAATGCCTATGATCGTCCTGTCGTAGCTTCTTGTACTTGTTTGGGCACTTTTTGCCCAGGGCACTCCACGTGTTGTTAAATTGCCAATGGTCTCTGCAGACTAGTCATGTCACCGGTGTCTAATAATACTCTGTAAAGCTTCTCGGTCATTCCTTCTGTAATGTAGCGCAAACAGTGATTGGTTCTTTCTGCAAAGTGGAACGACCAACTAGACCCAGTAATGCAGCAGTTTGCCTTGGACACATTGGCTCCTTTTGTGTAGTTCAACTAAAATCGAAGTCGGAATAAAATCGAGCTTTAATTTTGATATCCCTGTAAGCAACAATAGGTATAAGGGAAACAATTACTGAGAAATAGCGGTTGATGACTTGTACTACCAGAAGAAAAGCATCTACTGATCTACTTTATCTTAATGGGAAACAAAGCAGGAGAGTAGCAATTCTCCATCAGTGTGATTCATTCATATTGACTGAGACATTATCTTAACAATGCCTTGTTTCAACATGTATAAAGAACGACAAAGCAGAAAAGTACCATTCCTAAAACAATGCAACTGATTCATTTTAACATAGAAATTATCTTAACAATACCTTGGTTAAACATGTAGAAAGAACTACAAAGCAGGATAGTACCATTCCTAACAAGTGTTGCAGTTTTGAACTAAGATTCAGTAGTTAATTAATTCTGAGAGTGGCATTGCTTAATTTTACCAGCGGCATTAGATTAACGAAAATCATAAACAGTTCCAGGGGAGAGTGGGCGCAACAACAGTATGTGCTTCCATCTACTTATAAAGGGGGTGATGCAGAGTTTGTTGTAACAAAGCAACAAGCATCATGTCTGGGTTGGTCCCATTTTTGTTCACTACTTAATGGGAAAAGATAGCAATACAATAGCTTCAATTCAACATTTATTTAAAACAGTACCAATACAAGTAGCACAACATCTCAAAGCACACTACACAATCATGTGGATGAAGGCCTGTACTGACCTTTCATGAGACGGACAAGATAAAATACGAATCTGCCAACACGAATAGGAAATCCAATCTCGTTTTGTGCAGTTGCACTGAAATCAAGCAAAGTGTTTCGCGTAGCGAAGCAAAATGTCGCAATAGCAACAAGTTGAATCGATACGAAGACTGGAAACAAATCTCGATCTCCTTCTGTGCAGTTCCACCAAAATTAAGCAAAGTCACCGGTGTGACATTCAAGTTGAACTGCACAAAACACTCTTAAAACATAAGTGTTTCACGTAGCGAAGCAAAATGTCACAATAGCAACAAGTTGAATTGATACCCATGTTTTAACAGAGGTAAAAAAGGAAAAAATTACTTGCCGATAAAGGAGGATGAAACAAACGGTGACAGAAAGAAGCATCTAGCTTATCTTGGATGGAAAACAAAGTAGGACAGTAGCATTTCTAAAATGGTTGCATTGATTCATATTAACAGAGACATTTTCTTGAAACAACATTCCTTAAAAAATGTAATTTACTTTTAACAGTGGCATTGCTTCAATTTTCCGGCGGCATTCTTAGATTAACAACAGCAAAATAGCTGTATGGGACATGCCAGCACCATGTGCGTCCACACTTATAACTGGGTGATGCAGAGTATGTAGCCAAGCAGCATATATGCGCTGGTTCCATATTTGTTCTCTTTGAACCTTCTTCCTATGTGAGGGCAGCAAATCTAGTCCTGCACAAACTACCCGACCCCCCAGTTTATTTCCCTTTTCAACAAAGAGATCGGTTCCTTACAGATGTGTGTACTGGGTTACCCCCTTTTGCCCTTTTCGACCTACAAAGCAGCTGGATAGCCAGTCTATACTACTTTCCACCCCTCATTTCCTCATTGAACCACGTCCTAGATTCTTGCTCCAGCCCACCGCACCATTCTTTCCTCTTTGAACCAAGACCTAGATTCGACTACAAATCGAAAAAGATCCACATGCAGCTAGAGCAACGACGGTTTCAAAGAAACTTATACCTTAGGGTCGTCGGGGTGTGGCTAGGCGTGCGGCGAGAAGCCGGATCTTCCCACACTACGTACGGCAGCGAGGAAGAAGCGGTCGGTGGCCCTCCCGCACAGGCGCTGGGTGAAAGAGAACAGCGCAGCCGGCAGTGGATTGCCTCCCTCACCGAAGGCGATAGAGTGAACGCTGCACCTCCTCCCCTTCCCGGTGTGATGGGATACAGACGCCTCCTTCACCAGCTGTGAGGGGGGAGAGAGAGACAAGAGGCCAACGCAGTCTTGTTTAGATCTGGTGAAGAGAGGGTGAGAGACTGTGAATATAGCAAACCCTAGCAAATGAACGTTGAGCCTCCAGCGTGAAACATATATGTAGTGCGGCGAGCGTGTGGAGAGTGCAAACCATAAGTTGATGTCCACTTTGTTTGTGGCCTATTTTTTTCCTAGTTTTTTTGTTTCTTGTTGCTACATTATGTACTTGTGGGAGCTTAGATGTGATATCCTTAAATAACATCTAGATGTGAATTAGACAAATTGATTTTCTAACGTACCAAGAAAGAAAACTCGATCAAAAACACGCCCCCGCTTCCAGGTCGCGAGAGTCGTCGCGCACACACACATAGACATAGACATGCATATCCGTGTTTATGTAAAATTCCATTTCTATTTTCATCTCCAATCATATTTGTCCAACTGGCACATTATTTACGTTGTTAATTATATACGCAGCAATATTAACGTACAACATCTCTTGTTGGCGCACGTCCGGACCGCTGCCACGGCCGGTCTTGACCAACCCGAACCCTCTTCATCACCCGTGCATGCTTCCCGCCCGAAACGGTCAGTGCCGCATTCATGCCCGGCCAGAGCGGACGCGACCTCTCACTGGCGACGACATTGAAGCGACACGCCGGCCGAGAGAGCGTTGCCCGCACCGCTTCCGGGTGCACGGGGCTACTCCGCGTTCAAAGGTCGCAATAGCCGGCTACAACATGCATGTAAAAAGTTCTTGGGAGTCCGTGCTATAGCTAGCTGTCCTCCCCCAACTCGTCAATCTCTTCCAGTAGTGCTAGTACTCCATGGCGTGATCCATCGACAAGTGATACGTCCATTTTGCATCATCCTTTTATATCGATATTTATTGCATTATGGGCTATTATTTCACATTATGTCACAATACTTATGGCTATCTATTATATTATTAAAACGATAGAAAACGAATGGATTAGATGTAACAATAGAAAAGTTAAAAACAACGGCTGAGATTTACTTTTTCCTAAGCTCATAGAGTACATTTCCAGTCATAAAAAAAACAATCACTAGGCTAATGGAGTTGGAATCGGTCAAAAAATAGCTAGGCTAATGGAGTTGGAATCGGTCGGAGGGCTTAATACGTATACATGTCTTTCCTTATAATTAATCATAAGCCCTAAAAAAGGTATTTCGTCCAATCTAATTTTAATAAAAAAAACAATGCGCAGATATGTAAATACGTGTACTCCTACATTGCCAAAAGTAGCTCGTACATAGTCCAGAAAATTCGAATCTGAGCCCGAGCTCAGCTGCACCTGCGCTCACGAAAAAAATCAAAATAAATACTTGAAAAAATTGATATAGCTATTGTGGCGCCCAAGACAAACTGATTAGGGACAGAAAGATTATAGCTTACGAACGGCTAATCACAGGGACACGGATATATAAACTCGGAGTGGACTTGATAAAGCACAACACGCGAAAGCACGGACCGTCACCGAGGAAGATCGCAATCTCCTGCTCATCCAAGGAATGGGCAAATGGCAGAACACGCCGAAGCATGAGCCACCATGCAGGATGATGGCGAACTGCTGCTCATCCGAGGAACAGCCAAACGCCACAACACGCCCAATCACGAGCCGCCATGCAGGATGATGGCCATCTCCTGATCATCGGAGGCATGGCCAAACGCTGTGTAAATCAAGGGCACGATACACCCAGCCACATACGGATGTTGCCGAGACATTGTATGAACCAAGATGTCGTCAGATGCTCCACTATACAACACCACGCCCAAGCACGAACTGCCATGTAGGACAATGGCGATCTCCTGCTCATCCGAGGCACAAGCAAACGCTCAGTAAATTGATGTCACGATACACACCAGGCACGACCATAAGTTGCAGATGAACGACGGCACCAGTTGTAAAGCACATCAAACAACATCGTCAATTACATCCAGTACACACTAAGCGGCTCCTGGCTGGACAAATCCATGACAAAGTATCCAGAAAAATTGAAGGAACCACGACCGCCATCAACATTGGGTAATATCTGCTTGAAAGAACTTTTTTCCCTATGTTTCTTCACACAAGAACTGTCAGAAAAGAGCAGCAATGTTCAACAATTTCTAGGTTGATAAGTTTTTTTCTTCCATGTGACCCATCTTTTCTAAATTTGAAGTCACCAATATTCAAATTTATTGAGTGGATTACTCAAATGATTTAATCAGTTAAATCAAGGACAACATGTGTAAATAGTACTAACCCACAAGCTTCCCATATGTACAAGAAAAAAATATATAATAGCAGCGCTAAAAAATGAATACAATTTTTGTGCAGTGAGATATTCATCTGCTCATTATCAGCGAAATTAAGACTACCGGTAGCTATTTTGGAACGAAATCCTTAGTTGTGATAAGAAATATTACTATATTATTTTAAAAGATTTAAACTGGTGAAAATGAGAAGCCAGACCACCCGGAAGATAACACAAAAGTGCTAACAAACTGCATTTCCACAGGATAAACTGGGCACTACTACTCGGAGCAGCCATTCATGAGTTAGATCTTGCAAGACTAAACTTTCAAAAAAATTGAATGGAAACTCCAACAACTCTACAATATAAAGAAATGAATTATTATATACTCCAAATGCAAATTTATGTAGAAAGTATAGCTGCGCAAAGAATATTGCAGACTAAGCCATGATAATTTAACTTGCATTTTAAGTTATTTTGAATAGAGAGATTGATGTACCCAAGCCCGGTTTATAATATCTGGTGCACATGAAGGTTTTAAAGAAAGAAATAGAAAATGTGGTGATTGCATGTTCTCTTCCAGCTTGGTTACTTGATCGCATAGAGTGAGAGACACTATTTACATGCATCGCTTCCTAAATAACTACCAGAGGTGTACTCTACAATATAAACAATAAAATTATATATACTCAAAATACAAATATATGTCGAAAGTTCAGTCACAAAAAGAATATTTCATGCAAATAGACATTCTATTGTAAACTGCAGTTCTGGCAATTAAAACAATGTTCGATGGACCCGACTATGGATTGACGATATACAAGGTGTGCAACTGAAAATACGTCCAACAAACAAAATAGTACACAAAACAAAACAGAAGATGTCATTGCTCAAGCGTAGACTACTCATGCTTGATTACATAGGGTCAAAGTATTCACTACATGTAGACCTCTCACGTGTTGTTGACACGTGTAAATATAGGAGAGGTGTTCCATTTTACAAAGCTATATACACATGAAAACTGAGGTGAAGTTGAATTATGCATTTATTTTTACATTTCTGAAATATTTCTATGGAGCAATCAAAAAGCAATTATATGTAACTACACATATTATTTACATAAAAATGAAGGCCCATAAACCAGGGTGTTTTGTTTCAGTATGATAGAGAGAATATAAGGATGAAGTGGATGATGGGGCAAGGGGGAGAAGGGTCACCTTCTTTCCGTCAAAGTTCATTGGACAAATCCCCCACGTCGTACCGTCGGACATAATGCTTCTGGAGCGATACTAACAGTAATGTCGCACTTAGGGTTTGAGTCGTCAAAGCACATTGGAGCAATCCCACGCATTGTACCGTCGTCCAATCCAACACAACGTGATGAACTAAATTAATAAGAAGAGTAATTGAAGTTGGTTAGAAGAGGAAATGTGTGATGTTGGATTAAACCAAGAGAATGAGACATCGAGTACCTGATGGGCTTTAAAACACTATGTCGGGAATTCTTATAAGGATATTATGTGAATGCCCGTTCTAAAAGAAAAGATAATCCAAACGGTCTAAATGGTGAAGAGGTAAAAGCAATTATTCTACAAAGTATTTTTTTAATATACATACATAACCTCGATGCAATAAAAATCGAATCAAATACAAATATCTATGACCAAATCTAATGCATGTTGGATGAAATATAATAATTTAAAACCATACATAATGGCAATTTTACCTGTTTAAACTCAAGAACACATGAAAAAAAAAACAGTTACAAAAGCTAGCCGCGCAAATGCGCGGGCAACTCCGCTAGTTCTCTCTTATTTTACAAGGTTTACATAAGGAGGGAGAATGCCGGCGGCTGGAATTCTGGGCTGGAAAAGGAGCAAATATTAGAGACCTATTCTGCACAACTCCAAAAGACCTGAAACTCCATGGAACACCTTATAATAAATAATGAAAAATCCTTGCCAAAGATGAAGACCAGGGGGCCCACACCCTGCTCACGAGGGTGGGGGCGCACCCCCCTACCTCGTGGGCCCCCTGGTGGCTCTCCGATGGCCATCTTCTGCTATATGAAGTCTTTCGTCAAGAAAAAAAAAAGAGGCAACCTTTCGGGACGAAACTCCGCCGCCACGAGGCGGAACCTTGGCGGATCCAATCTAGAGCTCCGGCAGAGCTGTTCTGCCGGGGAAACTTCCCTCTCGGAGGGGTAAATCATCGCCATCGTCGTCGCCAATGCTCCTCTCATCGGGAGAGGGCAATCTCCATCAACATCTTCATCAGCACCATCTCATCTCAAAACCCTAGTTCATCTCTTGTATCCAATTCTTGTCTCCAATTCCGGGATTGGTGCTAGTAGGTTGCTAGTAGTGTTAATTACTCCTTGTAGTTGATGCTAGTTGGTTTAAATGGTGGAAGATCATATGTTCAGATCCTATATGCATATTAATACCCCTCTGATTATGAACATGATTATGCTTTGTGAGTAGTTACGTTTGTTCCTGAGGACAAGGGAGAAGTCTTGCTATTAGTAATCATGCGAATTTGGTATTCGTTCGATATTTCGATGAGATGTATGTTGTCTAGCCTCTAGTGGTGTTATGTGAACGTCGACTACATAACACTTCACCATTATTTGGGCCTAGAGGAAGGCATTGGGAAGTAATAAGTAGATGATGTGTTGCTAGAGTGACAGAAGCTTAAACCCTAGTTTATGCGTTGCTTTGTAAGGGGCTGATTTGGATCCATATGTTTCGTGCTATGGTTAGGTTTACCTTAATACTTTTGTTGTAGTTGCGGATGCTTGCAATAGATGTTAATCATAAGTGGGATGCTTGTTCAAGTAAGAACAGCACCCAAGCACCGGTCCACCCACATATCAAATTATCAAAGTACCGAACGCAAATCATATGAACGTGATGAAAACTAGCTTGACGATATTCCCATGTGTCCTCGGGAGCGCTTTTCTTTATATAAGAGTTTGTCCAGGCTTGTCCTTTCCTACAAAAAGGATTGGGCCACCTTGCTGCACTTTATTTACTTCTATTACTTGTTGCTCGTTACAAATTATCTTATCACAAAACTATCTGTTTCCACTTATTTCAGTACTTGCAGAGAATACCTTGCTGAAAACCGCTTATCATTTCCTTCTACTCCTCGTTTGGTTCGACACTCCTACTTATCGAAAGGACTACGATAGATCCCCTATACTTGTGGGTCACCAAGACTCTTTTTCTGGTGGCGTTGCCGGGGAGTGAAGCGCCTTTGGTAGGTGGAATTTGGTATGGAAAAATTTATATAGTGTGCTGAAATTTACTGTCACTTGTTACTATGGAAAGTAATCCTCTGAGGGGCTTGTTCGGGGTATCTTCACCCTGACCAGTAGAGCAAAGAGTTGCTCCTCAACCTACTGAACCTACTTAAAATGAAAATGAAAATGAAAATGCTTGCTTTGAAGTTCCTTCGGGTATAATAGAAAAAACTGCTAGCTAATCCTTTTTTAGGAGATGGAACAAAACATCCTGATGAACATTTAATATATGTGGATGAAGTTTGTGGATTATTTAAGCTTGCAGGTGTACCTGGAGATGTTGTTATGAAGAAAGTCTTCCCCTTATCTTTGAGGGGAGATACATCGACATGGTATAGGCTATGTGATGATATGAGGTCTTGGAATTACAAATGATTGAAATTGGAATTTCATCAGAAGTTTTATCCTATGCATCTTGTTCATCGTGATCGCAATTATATATATAATTTTTGGCCTCGCGAAGGAGAAAGCATCGCTCAAGCTTGGGGGAGGCTTAAGTCAATGTTATATTCATGCCCCAATGATGAGCTCTTAAGAGAAATGATTATTCAAAATTTTTATGCTTGGGTTTCTGGTAACAATCGCACCATGCTTGATACTTCTTGTGCTGGCTCTTTTATGATGAAGACTATTGAATTCCAATGGGATTTATTGGAAAGAATTAAACGCAACTCTGAAGATTGGGACCTCGACAATGGTAAGGAGTCAGGTATGACACCTAGTTTTTATTATGTTAAATCTTTTATGGATACCGATATTTTCCGTAAGTTTAGCACTAAATATGGACTTGATTCTGATATAGTAGCCTCTTTCTGTGAATCTTTTGCTACTTATGTTGATCTCCCCAAGGAGAAGTGGTTTAAATATCATCCTCCCATAGAAGTAAGAGTAGCTGCACCTATTAAAGTTGAAGAAAAGACTATCACTTATAATGATCCTATTGTTCCTACTTCTTATGTCGAGAAACCACCTTTCCCTATTAGAATAAAGGATCATGCTAAAGCTTCAACCGTGGTTCATAAAAGCAATATTAAAACATATACACCTCCTGAGCAAGTTAAAGTTGAACCTAATATTGCTATTGTTAAAGATCTCTTGTCTGATAATATAGATGGGCATGTTATTTACTTCTGTAATGAAACTGCTAGAATTGCTAAACCCCGTGATACAGATAAACCTAGACCTGTGGTAGGCATGCCTGTTATTTTCGTTAAAATAGGAAATCATTATTATCATGGCTTATGTGATATGGGTGCTAGTGCTAGTGCAATACCTATTGACTTATACAAAGAAATTATGCATGACATTGCACCCGTCGAGTTAGAAGAAATTGATGTCACTATTAAACTTGCTAATAGAGATACTATATCACCAATGGGAATTGTTAGAGATATTGAAGTCTTGTGTGGTAAAACTAAATATCCTGCTGATTTTCTTGTTCTTGGTTCCCCACAAGATAGCTTTTGTCCCATTATATTGGTAGACCCTTCTTGAATATTGTTAATGCTACCATAGATTGCACAAGGGATGTTGTTACTGTCGGCTTAGATGATATGACTCATGAATTTAATTTCTCTAAATTTAGTAAACAACACCATGAAGAAGAATTGCCTAGTAAGGATGAAATTATTGGTCTTGCTTCTATTGCCGTACCTCCTAGTGATCCTTTAGAACAATATTTGCTAGACCATGAGAATGATATGTTTATGAATGAAAGAAGGGAAATAGATGAAGTATTCTTTAAATAGGAACCTATTCTGAAACACAATTTGCCTGTTGAAATCCTAGGGGACCCCCCTCCACCTAAGGGTGATCCCGTGTTTGAGCTTAAACCGTTGCCTAATAATCTTAAATATGCTTATCTTGATGAAAAGAAGATATATCCTATTATTATTAGTGCTAACCTTTCAGAGCATGAAGAAGAAAGATGATTGAAAACTCTGAAGAAGCACCGTGCTACTATTGAATATACTCTTGATGATCTTAAGGGCATTAGTCCCACTCTATATCAACATAAAATAAATTTGGAAGCAGATGCCAAACCAGTTCATGATCCTCAACGACGTCTGAATCCTAAAATGAAAGTAGTGGTAAGAAAAGAAATACTAAAGCTTCTGGAGGCAGGTATAATTTATCCCATTGCTGATAGTCAGTGGGTAAGTCCTGTTCATTGTGTCCCTAAGAAGGGAGGTATTACTGTTGTTCCTAATGATAAAGATGAATTGATTCCACAAAGAATTATTACAGGTTATAGGATGGTAATTGATTTCCATAAATTAAATAAGGCTACTAAGAAAGATCATTACCCCTTACCTTTTTATCGATCAAATGCTAGAAAGATTATGTAAACATACACATCACTGCTTTCTAGATGGTTATTCTGGTTTCTCTCAAATACCTGTGTCGGCTAAAGATCAATGAATGACTACTTTTACATGGCCTTTTGCTACTTTTTCTTATAGACGTATGCCTTTTGGTTTATGCAATGCACCTGCTACCTTTCAAAGATGCATGATGGCTATATTCTCTGACTTTTGTGAAAAGATTTGTGAGGTTTTCATGGATGATTTTTCCGTCTATGGATCTTCTTTTGATTATTGCTTGAGCAATATTGATCGAGTTTTGAAGAGATGTGAAGAAACTAATCTTGTCTTGAATTGGGAAAAGTGCCACTTTATGGTTAATGAAGGTATTGTGTTGGGGCATAAAGTTTCTGAAAGAGGTATTGAAGTTGATAAAGCCAAGGTTGATGTTATTGAAAAGATGTCATGTCCCAAGGACATCAAAGGTATAAGAAGTTTCCTTGGTCACGCCAGATTTTATAGGAGGTTCATTAAGGACTTCTCAAAAATTTCTCGACCCCTGACTAATTTATTACAAAAAGATATACCATTTGTCTTTGATGATGATTGTGTAGAAGCATTTGAAATACTTAAGAAAGCATTATTCTCTGCATCTGTTGTTCAGCCACCTGATTGGAATTTACCCTTTGAAATTATGTGTGATGCTAGCGATTTTGCTGTAGGTGCTATTCTAGGGCAAAGAGTTGATAAGAAATTAAATGTTATCCATTATGCTAGTAAGGCTCTAGACAATGCTCAAAGGAATTATGCTACTACTGAAAAAGAACTTTTAGCAGTTGTATTTGCTTGTGATAAGTTCAGGTCTTATATTGTTGATTCTAAAGTAACTATCCACACCGATCATGCTGCTATTAAATATCTTATGGAGAAGAAAGATGCTAAACCTAGACTTATTAGATGGGTTCTCTTGCTACAAGAATTTGATTTGCATATTGTTGATAGAAAAGGAGCTGAGAACCCCGTTGCAGAAAACTTATCTAGGTTAGAGAATGTTCTTGATGACCCACTACCTATTGATGATAGCTTTCCTGATGAACAATTAAATGTCATAAGTACTTCTTGTAGTACTCCTTGGTATGCTGATTATGCTAATTATATTGTTGCTAAATTCATACCACCTAGCTTCACATACCAACAAAAGAAAAAGTTCTTCTATGATTTGAGAAATTACTTTTGGGATGACCCACGTCTTTATAAAGAAGGGGTAGATGGTGTTATTAGACGTTGTGTACCTGAGCATGAACAGGAACAGATCCTACGCAAGTGCCACTCCGAAACTTATGGAGGACACCACGCGGGAAAGAGAACTGCACATAAGGTATTGCAATCAGGTTTTTATTGGCTTACTCTCTTCAAGGATGCCCGTAAGTTTGTCCTATCTTGTGATGAATTTCAAAGAATTGGTAATATTAGTAGACGTCAAGAAATGGCTATGAATTATTCACTTGTTATTGAACCATTTGATATTTGGGTCTTTGACTATATGGGACCTTTTCCTTCCTCTAATGGTTATACACATATTTTAGTTGCTGTTGATTACGTTACTAAGTGGGTAGAAGCTATTCCAACTAGTAGTGCTGATCATAACACTTCTATTAAAATGCTTAAAGAAGTTATTTTCCCGAGGTTTGGAGTCCCTAGATATTTAATGACTGATGGTGGTTCACATTTTATTCATGGTGCTTTCCGTAAAATGCTTGCTAAATATGACGTCAATCATAGAATTGCATCTCCGTATCACCCACAGTCTAGTGGTCAAGTAGAATTGAGTAATACAGAACTCAAATTAATTTTGCAAAAGATGGTCAGTAGGTCTAGAAAGAATTGGTCCAAGAAACTTGATGATGCATTATCGGCCTATAGAACTGCATATAAAAATCCTATGGGTATGTCTCCGTATAAGATGGTATATGGAAAAGCATGTCACTTACCTCTCGAACTAGAACATAAGGCATATTGGGCTATTAAAGAAATTAATTATGATTTTAAACTTGCCGGTGAGAAGAGGTTATTTGATATTAGCTCACTTGATGAATGGAGAACCCAAGCTTATGAAAATGCCAAGTTGTTTAAGGAAAAAGTTAAAAGATGGCATGACAAAAGGATACAAAAGTGTGAGTTTAATGTAGGTGATTATGTATTGCTATACAACTCTCGTTTAAGATGTTTTGCAGGAAAACTTCTCTCTAAATGGGAAGGCCCCTATGTTATCGAGGAGGTCTATCGTTCCGGTGCCATAAAAATCAACAACTTCGAAGGCACAAATCCGAAGGTGGTAAACGGTCAAAGAATCAAACATTATATCTCAGGTAATCCCATAAATGTTGAAACCAATAATATTGAAACCGTAACCTCGGAGGAATACATAAGAGACACTTTCCAGAATGTTTCAGACTCCGAAAGGGAATAGGTATGTGGTACGGTAAGTAGACCGATTCCAAAACAGTTTTTAAGGCAATATTTCTCCGTTTCGGAATATTTAGAAAAATAGAAAAATAAGTAGCAGTCCGGGAAGGACACGAGGGCCCCACGAGGGTGGAGGGCACGCCCTACCCCCTTGGGCGCGCCCCCTACCTCGTGAGCACCTCGTGTGCCTTCCGGACTTCGTTTTCTTGCACGATACATATTTTGGTCGGTAAAAAATCACTATATATTCTCCCAAAGATTTCGACTCCCGTATCATGCAAATATTTTCTTTTCTTGTTTCGAGCTGTTTTTCTGACAGATCTAGATTATCATGACGTCCCCAAGTGCTTCCAAGGACAAGTTCTTCGAGAAGGTCATCAACCCTTACCTCGCGGAGGTGCTGCGACACCCTCAAACCATTGAGATGCGTGATGGGTTGCTACACATCCGTGATGCTGAGGGACCAAAGGGAACCGGAAGCGTGGAGACGAGGCTTGAAGCAATGGAGCAACAAGTTTTCAAGTGCCAGGGGATGGTGGAGCGTGGAATCAACGCTAGCCACACGATGCTCGTGGAGTTCACTAACAACTACAAGCCGGATGCCAAGAACATCGAGGAGGCCATCTTCAAGCTACATGAGAAGATCGAGCACCTCCAAGCCCAAATCTAGGACCTGCAAAACCAAAACGGTGAGTATGAATATAGATTCAAAAGGATGAGTTTGGCTGCAGATTCGAGGATTCCGGAGACTCGATCATCCTTCTATGATGGTGAACCTATGCCTTGGAAGATGGATGACAAGCCCGCATCATCAACCACACCTCCACCTTCTTCACCAACCAAGGAGATATAATCACATGGGTATGGGCACTCCCCTTGGCAACTGCCAAGCTTGGGGGAGGTGCCTCGGTATCGTATCACAATCACAGCTCCTATCTTTACCGTTTTCCTTAGTTCGATCCTATTAGTAGTATTTTGATCTAGTAGAATAAAGTTTATGGCATGATCTACTTTTGAGTTTTGCCCTATGATTTCTCTATGTAATCGAGTCCGTGAGATATATAATAAAGATTAGTGTTGAGTCAAGGGCTTGCTTATTTTTGCCATGATCCCAAATAAAAGAAAAGAAAAGAGAAAGAAATAAAAAGAAACAAAAGTTCATATTGATCTTATTGAGAGTAATGACTTCACATAGCAAGAGTATGATGATTTAAAAGTTTTGGGGAGTTGAAAAACATAGTTTTGGTCATTGTTGCAATTAATAGGAAGTAATAAAGAAATAGAGGTCTTCACATATAAATATATTATCATTGACATCTTTTATGATTGTGAGCACTCATTAAAATATGACATGCTAAAGAGTTGATATTGGACAAGGAAGACAACGTAATGAGTTATGTTTTCTTATATCTGAGATAAAGTATGTTGTTATGGATCCTCCAACATGTTGAGCTTGCCTTTTCCCCTCTTGCTAGCCAAATTCTCAGCACCAAGTAGAAATACTACTTGTGCTTCCAAATACCCTTAAACCAGTTTTGCCATGAGAGTCCACCATATCTACCTATGGATTGAGTAAGATCCTTCAAGTAAGTTGTCATTGGTGCAAAGCAATAAAAATTGCTCTAAATATATATGATTAGTGTGGGAGAAATAATCTTTATACAATCTTGTGATGTGGAAGTAATAAAAGCGATGAACTGCATAATAAAGGTTCAGATCACAAAGGGCAATATAAAGTGACATTCTTTCGTAGATTTCGTGCATCCAACAATAAAAGCGCATGGCAACCTCTGCTTCCCTATGCGAAGGGCCTATATTTTGTTATTATCTTCTACCTTATGCAAGAGTCATGGTGATCTTCACCTTTCCTTTTTACATTTTATCCTTTGGCAAGCACAGTGTGTTGGAAGATCCTGTTAGATATATCTAATTGAATGTAGGGGGGCATGAGTTATTATTATTGACATTACCCTCGAGGTAAAAGGTTGTGGGGCGAAACTATAAGCTCCTATCTTTCTCTGTGTCCGATTAAAACTCCATAACCATAAGTATTGCGTGAGTGTTAGCAATTATGAAGGACTAGATGATAGTTGAGTATGTGGACTTGCTTTTTAGCACTGACATAGACTCTTTCTGATGTTATGACAAATTGCAATTGCTTCAATGACTGAGGTTATAGTTTGTTGGTTCTCAATAAGGTTTCTGATTCATACTTTTGCATTGTGAATAGATCATCACTTGAACATAAGTAATCATATGACAATATCTTTATATGTTGCGGTTATGAGAATAATCATGACGCCTTCATGTCCGTATTTTATTTTTATCGACGCCTCTACCTCTAAACATGGGGACATATTTATTGTTATCGGCTTTCGCTTGAGGACAAGCAAGGTCTAAGCTTGGGGGAGTTGATACGTCCATTTTGCATCATGCTTTTATATCGATATTTATTGCATTATGGGTTGTTATTTCACATTATGTCACAATACTTATGGCTATTCTCTCTTATTTTACAAGGTTTACATAAGGAGGGAGAATGCCGGCAGCTGGAATTCTAGGCTGGAAAAGGAGCAAATATTAGAGACCTATTTTGCACAACTCCAAAAGTCCTGAAACTCCACGGAACACCTTATAATAAATAATGAAAAATCCTCGCCAAAGATGAAGACCAGGGCCCCACACCCTGCTCACGAGGGTGGGGGGCGCGCCCCCTACCTCGTGGGCCGCCTGGTGGCTCTCCGATGGCCATCTTCTGCTATATGAAGTCTTTCGTCGTGAAAAAAGATAAGAGGCAACCTTTCGGGACGAAACTCCGCCGCCATGAGGCGAAACCTTGGCGGATCCAATCTAGAGCTCCGGCAGAGCTGTTCTGCCGGGGAAACTTCCCTCCCGGAGGGGAAAATCATCGCCATCGTCATCACCAATGCTCCTCTCATCGGGAGAGGTCAATCTCGATCAACATCTTCATCAGCACCATCTCATCTCAAAACCCTAGTGCATCTCTTGTATCCAATTCTTGTCTCCAAGTCCGGGATTGGTGCTAGTAGGTTGCCAGTAGTGTTAATTACACCTTCTAGTTGATGCTAGTTGGTTTAATTGGTGGAAGATCATATGTTCAAATCGTATATGCATATTAATACCCCTCTGATTATGAACATGTTTATGCTTTGTGAGTAGTTACGTTTGTTCCTGAGGACAAGGGAGATGTCTTGCTATTAGTAGTCATGTGAATTTGGTATTTGTTCGATATTTTGATGAGATGTATGTTGTCTAGCCTCTAGTGGTGTTATGTGAACGTCGACTACATAACACTTCACCATTATTTGGTCCTAGAGGAAGGCATCGGGAAGTAATATGTAGATGATGGGTTGCTAGAGTGACAGAAGCTTAAACCCTAGTTTATGCGTTGCTTCGTAAGGGGCTGATTTGGATCCATATGTTTCATGCTATGGTTAGGTTTACCTTAATACTTTTGTTGTAGTTGCGGATGCTTGCGATAGAGGTTAATCATAAGTGGGGTGCTTGTTCAAGTAAGAACAACACCCAAGCACCGGTCCACCCACATATCAAATTATCAAAGTACCGAACGCGAATCATATGAACGTGATGAAAACTAGCTTGACGATATTCCCATGTGTCCTCGGGAGCGCTTTTCCTTATATAAGAGTTTGTCCAGGCTTGTCCTTTGCTACAGAAAGGATTGGGCCACCTTGCTTCACTTTATTTACTTTTGTTACTTGTTGCACGTTACAAATTATCTTATCGCAAAACTATCTGTTACCACTTATTTCAGTACTTGCAGAGAATACCTTGCTGAAAACCGCTTATCATTTCCTTCTGCTCCTCATTGGGTTCGACACTCTTACTTAGTGAAAGGACTATGATAGATCCCCTATACTTGTGGGTCATCAACAAGCAGGTGGGAAAGTTATCGTATACTCGGTTTGCGGTGAGTAGCATGCCGAGCGACCGTGTGGGGTCGAGCCGTGGAGGAGGGTGAGACACGAACACGACAAACGTGATTTAAACGTTTGTTTTGATCGATGGCGCAATCCAACGAAACGAAATGTTGGTTTCTCTCCGTTTCCATTTTTTCTCTGGAAAAACAGAAACTTTCCACTCCATTTTCATTCCTATTCCACGGTTGCCCCGTTACAACATTCCATCAAATACAAAGGAAAACTAACACGCATGCTGATGCATCTCAAATATTATAGCCAATATTTACTTCACAACTAAAGAAAAAAGTTGTGAGAGCGTGTACGAAAGAAAAACAACTGATGGGGTCACTACGACTTAAAGACTAAACCCTAAACATGATTTAATTTCCTGGGCAGGTAGAACCTGTCGAAGGAAAGACGGCTGGCGCCCGCGGATCATACAATGCTTTTGTGTAGTTCCACTAAAATCAACCTGAGCATCCCTGATGGCAAAGATATTGAAGAAGTGCTATTAGAATAATATTACTGGCACTAGTTCATGAGACATAAACTCATCACAAGTAGAAGCCGGTAGAAGTAGAGAAAGATTGACATGGAGATGGAGCTACGACAGTGGAGCAAGCCGGCTCCAAAAGGAAGATGGACTACCTGGGACGTCGGGCTGTAGCTAGAAGGGCGGTTGGGACGCGACATCGGCCCATACCGCGGTGACCCCCGATTGGGACGCACCGACTGTGTGTTTTCTCCCTCGTCGATGTCGACCGCGTCTACGCAGAACATTGTTCCCTTCCCCCAGCTGCGGGATCAGGACCGTCGTTCTATGCTTGTGAAGAGAGCAACCTAAGCAAGTAGGCTTGTAGCTTAGGCTCCTACTAGTGTATATATAGTGGTTTTCTTTTTCTCTCCATGTCAACCATTTTATATTGCGTACGTGTCATTCAAGAGTGAAATGATGGTTGCTTCTTCTGACTAACTTACTGTGTGATTTGACTGCTCCTTAGTGGCCCCTACACGTACTCCCTCTACGTGTATGCAACAGTCACACGTACACATGGACGCAAAAACGCGCGCGATGGCCTAATGCATGCATGTCCGAGCACACGACGGAACACACACGGTCACACTCAATTGCTCAACCTACACATGCATGCACACACATACTCAGTTAGGGTGAGCTAGTGACCGTATAAACACCGAAATATATATATATATATATTGAGCACAATGAGCGTATTATGAAGTCCACTAACCCTATTTTTACAAATATACACTGACAGACAGTGTATTTATCTCGTTTGAAATCAAGGCATATTAACCAGAGAGGAGGCAGTATGGACTAGCAATTCTTTGCTGTGTCCCGTCAATTTGCCGAACAAGGAGAAGGTTGCAGGACGGGAGAAGCTTGCGCGCGGTGGCTCGCAGGACAGGGAGAAACTTTTGACTAATGCAAGCTCTCCCTCGCTCAGGCGGTGGACGTGCAACAGTTAATTCGGTGTCAGATTGCCATAAGCATACACTATACTACTACTAGTGCTATTATTGTTTGACTTCCCGAATAGGCGAACAGCCAAGCGCAAAGTTTACTAGTACTACTACTATAGTCTATAATGGTACGTACTATACTAGTACTAGGAACCGGATGGAGGAGCGTCTGCACTCTTATTATAATTTTAAAATGTGATAAAGCAATCTTCAACACATTTGGTTCTCTTCGAGGGTTCTCGCTTGTGATAATATGGAAGTTGATTGCATGGAACACTTGTCACAATTCTCGCTTAATTCTGGCTCATATCCTGTTACAAATAGTAGCACTCGGTAATATTTTCTTTTTGTTATTCAGCATGTAAACAGGTCAGCAAACCTTGCGGGACATCTTCATGCGAAACGTGCTTGCTGCACTTTGAATGTGGCCGAGAACTGGCTTGATGAAACACCTTGCTTCCTACTTCTTTTTTTGTGAGGTACCTCACTTCCTAGTGACCAGTGTCTTGGTTGATCATCCCAAGAATGCTTATATATGAATAAAGCTCTCTAATTTACCCGCAAAAATATTAAGCCATATGAGCGCTGCTATGCAGATGACTCATGGTGCACGATTCTTGCACGACAATGGTAATCAAGCCGTCCATGCCTATGAGCAAACTACGACATGCCAATGGATTCACCATCGTCCAGCTTTCGTCCGAACAAGTATCGTCTGCGTAGTAGTTTCGAAGCCATAGAGCTTAACCGGAAAGGAGGGAGTATGGACTAGCACTACTTTTTGGTGTGTCTCGTCAACTCGCAGAACGAGGAGAAGCTTGCAGGACAAGGTGAAGCTCGCTTACGCCTTTTGACTAATGCAACCTACCCTCGGTGGACATGCATCAGTCCATTCGGTGTCAGATTGTGAGACGCATACACTGTAGTACCCAACATGCGGAGTACCATCATTGTTCGAATTCACGAAGAGGCGAAGAGCCAAGCGTAGTAGTACGAGTAGTACTACTACTAGAACCGCATGGTGGAGCGTCTGTACTCTTATTTTTTTATCTCTGATAAAGTACACGTTTATTCCGGAGAACGGCAAAAAACGGCAGCCCAACATGTAATGAATTATATCGATCAACCAACCATGCTCGAATATATCTTGGCCTCCGTGCGAGCCTGTCTGTATGTTCTCGCTCCTCGTCTCTCTCAAGGAATGGCGGGTTGGCTCTTTGCCGTCAATTGAGATAGGTTTGCTCACACTCCCGTCCCACATGTCAGTGATATGCCAAGAGGACGTGCGTTGACCGACTGTCCATACGCGTACTTGGTTTTGCACATTCATACTACTCCTCCCTCTGTCACACTTTACAGGGCGCGCTTCATTATGATGCATTTCTCTCAATGCATTTCCACCACCAGAGAGACTTTAGACGCGTTTGGTTTAATGCTCAATTAATTAGGGCATGGTAACCGCAATCAAGTCCACAATTTTCTCTCCATGTACTATACTACTACGGAGTGGAGTAAGTGCATGCATGTGTGTACCTGGGGTGGAAGCACTGCATGCATGTGTGTACGCGTTATTCCCTCTAGTAATAGACGCCGTGCTATAACTACCAATGCTATTTTTCAGGCCGATCGCTAGTCGCCTTGGTCCCATAGATTTTTCTTCTTTTTTCTGAAGCGCGTTGTATAAACAATGACGGATGGAGTAGTATGAGCGGATTCAAAGAGGAGCGTATTGATGGTTGCTTCTTCAGACAACATACAGTGGGAAAGGTGGGGCTTATGATTTGACTGCTCATTACTCACTATTAATGCGGCACAACGACCGGGCTGAGTCTCCCATGCGGTTGTGCACTACCCCCTCGGTTCTTAAATATACTCCGGAGTATTTGTCTTTCTAGAGATTTCAACGAGTGACTACTCAAATATTTGTCTTTTTAGAGATTTCAAATGGACTGGCACATACGGATGTATATAGACATATTTTAGAGTGCAGATTCACTCATTTTGCTTCGTATGTAGTCACTTGTTGAAATCTCTAGAAAGACGAATAGAATATTTAGGAACGGAGGGAGTACACATACGAAGAAAAATGAGTGAATCTACACTCTAAAATATGCCCGTTTGAAATTTGTAAAAAGACAAATATTTAGGAACGAAGGAGTATAATTTTGTGCATGGCACATGGACCCGGATGATTAAGAGGCTGCTGGCAATGCTATCAAGCTTCCATCATTTGTTTACATAATTGACGTACTATATAAATAATTTTCCAGCGATATGAAATTGTACAATGGTTTGAGCTTTCAGCTTTTGTTTCGCGTGTCTTGCCATCGATGCTCTTTCGGAAACTATAAAAAACTAACTTCCTTGCTAATGCATGCCAATTATTAGCATATTAGAGCTAATAATTACATCACAACTGAAGACAGAGTTGTGAGAAGGTGTTAAATTAAAATTGATCCATGCTTTCATTGGCAGCAACGTCCCCCAGCTCTGTCTAAATCAACAAGGCATGTTGGGAAAAAAGTAGGTGTCTGGAGCATGCAACATTCCGATCATTTTGTGCAGTTCCACTAAAATAGAGCTGAGCATCCCTATTCCAAAGATATTAAGTGTGATTACGATAACAGAGGACTTCTGATGAAACAATAAACACACAAATAGAAGCCGGTCACCTTTGCAGTCTCTCTTAAGACTAACTAGTTGGAGAACATTAGGCTCGGAGTTGGATGAGGAGGATAGAGCAAAACCAATCTCCCTTTGTGCAGTCGCACTGAAATGTAGAGACGTTGCCCGTGTGACATTTTAGTACAACCGCACAAAACACTCTTAAGAAAAAAGTGATTTGTGCAGTTCACCAAAAGGTCGCAATAGCAACGAGGTGAAATGGATAGCCTTGTTTGCAAAAAAGAGGTAGAAAGGATACAATTACTGACCAGTAACAGTTGATGACACATGCGACGAAAAAAAAGAAGCATATTCCTTGTCCTAAGAGAAGATAACAACATGGTTGTGTTTGTCTAAAACGGTGTGAGGACGAGAATGCAATATGGAAAGTACGCCGGACGAGCTACATTTTGGGCAAAGAACTATGGAAGATCCACATGCAGCGACGTGGGAAGATGGGCAGTGGAGCAAGGCCGGAGGGGATACCTGGAGGTCGTTGGGATGTAACTAGGAGAGCGGCGGCGGGCGGAATCTACGAGCAGGTGGCGTAGATCCTGCCGCGCCGGAGCTTGGTCAGAGAGAACGGTGTGTACCGCAGATCAGGACGTGCTGCCTCGGCACTGTCGAACGGAGAAACGATGCACTTCCTCTCTTTCCCTCGGCGGACGGGATGCGGCCGGATCAGTGACCAATGGTGAGAGAGAGAGAGAGAGAGGCCACCGCCACTCCCTTTCCCCCAGCGGACGAGATGCGGCCGGATCAGTAACCAACGATGAGAGAGAGAGAGGCCACCGCAGCCTTGTGTGAGATACTTTGAAGAGCGACAAACCAGGCAGGCAGGCTCCATTGTATATAGTGAGCGGACTACCTTTTTCTCCATAAAAATCGTTTTATATTCTGTGTACATGCCATTGAGCGATATAACTTTTTTTAAAAATAACGCAGCAACGCGTCAATTAGAACTTTGTTTCATGCACGCGTGGTACACGACCTCCCTAGGTAAACCACCGCTACAGGCGTTCAAATTAGCACGTGGGCTGCCATTTCGTAAAGAAATGAGCTCCACCGTGTACCCGCGCGGGTGTGGCTAGGCACGAAGCATGAGTACGTGCATGGTGCACCTATTCTCTTCTTGTATACGTACACCACCTACGTGGGGTTGTGTGAGAGAGATACAAACCTAGAGAGATATAGTGTGTGGGTTCTTGAGAGTTTTTTTGAGGGGGGGGGTCAATCAAAAAATGTAACATATGCAATGTGTGTGAAATAGAGTCCTGGATATAACATATATATAGAGGGGGCGATCCAGGAGAAGAGAGTGGAGGTATCATCGGCTTGAGGTGTCCATAGAAGTGGCGGAGCTTGGGACACATCTTAGGAGGGGCAAATGGGCTGGGGGGCAACTAACATTAGGTTTAGGATAGATTTCTATGAATCTATGGGAAATTACTTATGGTAATCTGAACAAATCTCCTAGGTAGGGGGGTGATGGCCCAGCTTGATCTCCACTAAGCTCCGCCACTACATAGAATCGAAGAGAGGGATGATGTGTGTGTGTGTGCGTGCGATCGATAAACAGTGCCATCGAATTTGTGTGTGCCCACGTCAAAGATATAGAGTGGCTGGCCTACTGGAATGTGAGATGGGACATGTGCAGTTTGTCTCTGTGGCATGGATACCTACCTGCAGCACTCGACTATCGGTGTGTGGTGGGGGAAGAGGGAGGCCCAATTAACTATAGAGGTACAATGGTTGGTATATGTGTGGAGGAGGAGAGAGGCCTACCTCATGTATTAAGGAGATCGACCTGCCTCATGTATTAAGGGAGATCGATCGACATCCATGCATATGTGCAGGAGAGGAATAAGGTTGGGAAAGAGACAGAGCTAGAGTGTTGGAGGGGGTGGCAGTGGAGTTGCTTCTAACAAATGGTGGGATAGGCTTTCTAGACAAATGGAGGGCACGCCCGCAATATCAATAAGAGAGGAGATGGCTGCTTGTTGTTTGTGCATGTGCGTGTGAGAGATGGGTCAGGAGGCATGCACGAATGATGAGGGGGGACGATGTGGCTATGGTAAGCAGACGTAACTACATAGGAAGATCAATTGCCCTTTGTTAGAGAAAGGAGAGACATAACTTGTGAGGTACGTCA